>NC_083636.1:37184778-37299778 GCF_963576545.1 Limanda limanda | reverse complement strand
AGATTCTCCGGAGTTTCTCCAACTGGCCTCCAAGTAGAAAGTCCAGAGAAGCCAATGAGAGAAAATAGCGAGAGATCTTCTGCAGGATTCACCATGAGCTAGTGGGGGGGTTGAAACTGAACCAGGTCAAGTTTTCTAGAACTTGGATGCAAACAGAAATACTACATCACCTTCATGTTTGACAGGTTCTTTTCCACTGTTTTACCAGATCTTTATTATGGTGATTATGTTGTCTCCTTCTTCTTCTCTAATGTTTGAATTGCACAGGGAGAATCACAATTAGATGATTATCTTGATGCTCTTAATGTCTTATATTCTCAACCATAATTGGGCAGAAGTGTTCATTATCTGCGGAGAGAGAAGAGAACTCGAGGAGTCACCACAATTTGTTCAAGCTAATTTGCCATTTGACGTCTTTTAAACACTGAGAAGAATCCAAAGAGAAGTTCGACTCACGGGCGACTTCACCCGCAGCGTGTTTCCACTTTCATCACACGTCAGGAACATAACAAAGTCTCGATAAGAGAGCGTGAGGCATTTAGTCCGAGCAACAAAGCGTCAGCGGCACATGTTGTCTGAGCCGTGTGTGTAAACTGTAGGTGAGGTCCTGTCACAGTGCGAATGTGGTGCAAAGTGAACAGCTTGTAAACACGGGGATAAACTCCTTGTACGGTTAAAGTCTGCGGCTAATTGAAGTCGTTCCGACTGCAGCAGCTGGTTCTGGATCCGGAGAATGTTACAGAAACCTAATTTCCAATTCAGTTTTAGTAAAACGCTAAAGAGGAGCATGTGTGTGCCGGCATGCAATGTGTGTTTTCCTGTGTGTGTGTGCGTGTGGGTCTGTATGTATTCTTGTTTTTCTGACTCATTGTGTGCACGTGTGAGCACAAAATTATTTCTCCCGGTTTAAACAGGTGTTTTAGAAGTAGCGTGTCCACACTGTTGACAAACCATGTGTTCAGACACACACACAAACGCACACACACACACACACACACACAAACTGGACTTGCAGCCAATTCAATGAGACCTGGCCATCTCCCAAGTACAAATGAAGACTTCCAACGCAGCTCCTCTGTTTCCTCCCAAGTGTGCGATGTTATCAGAGTAATAGAACTCCCTCTCTTTCTCCTCCTCACTTGCTTTCTCTCTCTCCGACACACACACACACACACACACACAAACTCACACGAAACTGGAGAGTCAAAGAGAGTGAGAGAGAGGGATGAAGAGAAAGAGTGTAAGAGACAGTGACTCTCTGTGCTGATGTTATCAGAGGAGCTGAGATGAAGGCCGACAGAAATAGTCAGAGATACGAACTCTGTGTAACTTATGAACGATGTTATCGGGGAAATGTTAGTCGGGGGAGTCAGGCCGAAAACAAGAGAGGATCACACAGCGGAAGAGTGACTCGGAAACACTGAAGTCCTGAGGCAGCACAACTTTAAGCTTCAGTTATATTATATTCTCTTTGCAGAAGCACACACGGACACCAGAGGCACGTTGTTGTTATTATTATACTGCTTTAGTGTTATTATCAACATATGGAGGTCCGCAAAAAGAAATGTAAATCTATCATACAGCGCCTTGATCGCCCCCTGGTGACTGGCTGCAGTATAGGCCGTAAAGCCCACATCCTCCATGTTAGTAGAATGGACATGAGGCAAAATAAAAAGTCCAAATACACGTCAAACAGTTTTTCCTCAAAGACAGATTTCCGATGAGTTTGTTTTTAATTCATTTCCGATTCCATAAAAACATCATCAGGGTGAAACATCATGATTGACAGCTTCGACTGACTCATTGCAAAAGTAGGTAAAAAACAGCATTTCCATTGAGAAAGAACCATAAATGCCAAATCTGCAACCCAAGGCTAATTCCTGGTTTGCTGTTTCCTGGTTTTTCGCTTTGCCAATAAAATCCCTAAATGTGTTATTAGCAAAGAGGTTCTGGATCCATGAGGTGGTGACAGAGCAACACAGAGGTGGTGTTTTAATAAAAAGTGGTGAAGTATAAAACACAAGTGGTTTTAGAAGCTTTTCCCAAAGAAAAACATCGGTGGACGTTTCCGCTTGTTGTGAAGCGTACGACCAAAATTGGTAATAAAAACATCAATATTTTAAAAGGTTTTCACACTGGTAAAGAAAGGTGGTTGTGTGAACAGTAGCTAATGGATACTGCGGCTGAAGAAAATGGTTAAAGTTTGATTCAGTGGGTATTCATTGACACACACACACACACACACACATCTGCACGTACATAAATCTTTCACCACCGCACAAGTGAGCTTTCACTCTCTTGCTGAAACACCACCATTAAAACACAGAAACACACACACACACACACCTGTCACTTTGAGTTATCTGTATTGTTTCTACCTTTCTCTCGTCTGCCTCTCCCCCCCCACCTCCGTTCCCTCCTTCCAGCTCCCCCGAGCACATTTTCTCTTTCCTCCAACCTGCACTCCTCCATTCATCCTCCCATCATTTCATTCCTCCCTCCCTCCCTCCCTCCCTCTCCCCTTTGATCCTGTACATTCCCTCCCTCCCTCTCCTCCTATCCCTCCTTCCATCCATCTCTCCCTTTTCTCCGACCCTGCTTTGATCCTACATATCCCCTCTATCAGCCAGGTCTTTTAAGATTTGACCCCTGCATTCCAGAGGTCACTAATTACCTCCTCGCTGCGTGTGTGTGTGTTTTCGTGCGTGTAAGTGTGTATACACCTGTACGAGATTAGGCTGGTTTCTCTGTGTGTTTGTATGTACAATGTGTGTGTCTGTCCTTGTACATGTGTGTGTGTTTGTGTTTAAATGCCTCATCATCATGGATTACTGCAGCCGCTGCGGAGCTCAAAGCCGATCTTTGAAGACAGCTTTATTAATTTTCCAATACGGGTCAAAAGAAAGGAAACGTAAAAGGCCGAGATTTCCTGCACAGGAGAGAGGAAGGAGAGGAGCGGAGGAAAAGAGAAGATGATTTCCTCTCCCAGCGGTGAAATATCCTCGGGTCTGTATCTTTTGAAAATAATGATGAGAGAAAAAGATTTTGTTCCTTTCTTATCTTTCAACATTTCAATCAGTGAATGATGTTCTGAACGTCTCTCTCTCTTTCTCTTTCTCTCTCTCTCTCTCTCTCTCCCACAGCCAGACAACAGAGACCTGTGAGCAAACAAAAAGTTCCTCTCTTTTCAAAGTGTGTATGGGAAAGTTTTCAAAGTGCAAATAAACAAAGTTGGCTGTGTTCAAGCAGTTCACACTTTTCCGCTCAAATAATTCAACTCATCTTGAAATCTATAAAAATGTTTTTTCTTTCAACACAGACCCAGGAGAAAGGTTGTTTCTCTCGGCTGATCAAGAACACAGACCCACATCTTCAACCGGTTATTAAAAAAAGAGAAAAATAACATCTTTTGTCATTTAAGAAACTTGAACGACAACATGTTCAACATTTAAAAAAAATGTTTTAGGGTTCGATCTTAAAAGAAACTAAACTGCAAACCATCAAACTGTTAAACGCTAATGTTCTAGGGATTGTGTGTTGACGGGTAAATTATATGTTTCAACCGTCCGCAGGATAAAATTCCCTCTAAATAAAACGTTAACAGCAAGTTAGAAGATAAAAGAAGAACTGATTATCAGACTGATCCGTTCAAAATATACTGGAACCGCTCATAATTCAAACAATAATAAATGCACATCAAGAAATGAATTCACAACGAATATGAACCCCACACATACGCTACATGTTTATGATTCTGAGGATACACTCTATACACTTAATTTCTCTCTGTGTGATCAGTGGTTCTCTCTCTTTATCTCTGTTCAAACCTCTCTCTCTCTCACTTTCTCACTTTCTCTCTCTCCCTCCCTCAAACTCTCTCTCGCCCTTTAATAACATTCTTGCGGGGGTGCATTTACCTTGGTGCCCGGACGCAGCCAAATATTTAGGCTGTCACAAAGAATCAGCCTCAAACCAAATGTCTGAAGGTGTGCGAGTGTGTGTGTGTGTGTGTGTGTGTGTGTGTGTGTGTGTGTGTGTGTGTGTGTGTGTGTGTGTGTGTGTGTGTGTGTGTGTGTGTGTGTGTGTGTGTGTGTGTGTGTGTGTGTGTGTGTGTGTGTGTGTGTCAGGGATTGCGGTGATTGAAATGGCAACTCCTCAAAACCACCGTCCTGCTTCAGAGAAACATTCTCACTCATCTCTCACTGTAAAATCATTAAATAAAGAACTGAAAGAAAATAACAATTAGCAGAATATTTGGTGTTTCCAGATTGCCTACTGTGATGATTGCATTATTTTATATTGTATCATATTTCATCATTGCACATTTAGTGTCTTGGACTAAATGGCTCTGCAGAGATGTTTTCTAACATTTGTAGACTAACTCATTAATCAAAGAAAAGTAATGAAGAGATATTGCAGCTCTAAACAATGACATGGGCTCTATCACACTGACAGTAGAATTTAGTGATTACAGCATAATTGATACTGTTAAATTGTGATTATTTATATATCCCCCATATCTCTGTCTTACATTTCTAACTATGGCATCAATTAAAGAAAAACATGAAAAAAGTGACTTGCTGACACTAAAACCTAACTAAACAAAAATCTCATCAATGCAAATGAGTGTAAACGCAGATTAGGTCTCACACACACACACACACGTATTGTGGCCCAGACTCGCTGACAGTGACCAAACAAGAGGAGCAGTTTGTGAAAGTTGGCAAACACAGACATCCACTGTTCACCGATCCATCTGTAACTCTCTCTCTCTCGCTCTCTCCCTCACCACCCCCCCACAGAGCAGCCAGCCAGCCACTCGGAGCGTCGGCCCCACTACGACGCGACACGTGGGTCTTGAAAACACAGCGAGCCACAAGGAAAACAGCCATCAATCTCCACATCTGTCCGTGGAGCGAGGGAACGCTGTTAATCTCCAGGACAGCGCGAGTCAAGAACAACACTGCAGCTCGGTTTCGTGCCGAGAGTCCGAGGGATGCAGCTGTGAGCACTTAGCGTGGACACACACTGACCATCAAGGTGTAGTCACGTCCTCGGTGTGTGTCCGAGGAAAGAAGAGCAAATTAGTGTCCACGAGGAAAGGGAAATAGCGAGTTTGCAACTAGTGATGGACCCGACAGTTCTACCTTAACGCTGTACATCACACGCATGTCCAAAGTTGCACAAGGATGTTTATTTCTCTAATTTCAATCCCTCATCTGCTCACTTACATCACTTACTCTTAAAGTACGCTTCATATTTCAGGGCAGACACACACATGTACACGTGTTCTGCTCTGAGGTCGGACAGTTTGACCTTTCCACCTCTCAGAGACCTAAGGTCACTAATGGACTTCCTGTAAGAAACTGAGATCACATAAATGCCATTGTTAAAACTGGTTTGCACTATAAAGTTACAAAAAGCGTGAGAGCTAGAGAAAAAAAAAGATGTCAAGAGTAAAGTGATGATATAACGAGGAAAATATAGTGTTTCAAGAATGTGTTTTATTGAGGAAAACTTTTTTAAAAAGGTTGTGACTGTTCGATCAATTTAGGTGAATGATCCAGTAAAGGTTGACTAGATTCTACTTCATTTAAATACATTTTGTTTCTAAAATAATCAATAAATTGAAATAAGTGCTTAAATGCTCTTCCCTTCTTACAACAGAGGCTACAATCTGATTCTCAAGTTTTCTATTTGGCTTTTTCTAAACTAAATTTTCAACTTTATTCTCATAATAATTTATTTTATTTTACTTCTCACATTCCTATTAATATAATCCCTATTTTGCCTATTTTTCAAATCCAGTTTTGTTATGATTATATTGTGTTTTCATTTTATTTGCTTAAACAGTCCATAGTAAAACACAGAAGAACAATACAGCTTTAAAAAGGGTGCTCTTTCAAACTAAAAGCCCTGGATACAGTCAATGTTCTGTCAATGTTATACTGATAGCATCAGCATTCCTTCTTTGTAACTTAATAACTGGCGTATGAAACAAATACAGATTTTTTTTGCATAACGAAATGACTAAATAAAATGATGGTTAACATTTTGGAACAGATGAAACTTGTATAAAAAGCAAAATCATTGATCTCCAACATTAGTGGTTTTGAACCTGAAGGATAAAGTACAGTGCTTCAACATGGGCTGAGAAAAACAACTTGTTTTCACAGAGCAAATACAATTTAGATTTTTATTTAAAGGTTAAAACATTGTGTTAATTTCCTGCAAGGGATGATGGGTACATTTTTGTACAAAGACAATATGTTCTCGGACAACAAAAAAAAGAAAAGCAGCAGAGAGAAGAGCCAGAAATACGTCTCAAAACTTTGACTCTGCAGAAGTCGGATAGAAAGAGACAGCAGGAGTCGAGAACCCACACAGCACTATTTATGAGTATCTGCGATTCCCTCAAACCACCGGCACAGACTCACAACCAGAACACCTCTGGCAAACTGAAGAGGCCACACACACACAGACCCACACAGACACACACCATCCCACAACATCTGTGAGATGTATCTGTTAAAGATTGATCAATAAAGGAGGCCGGCATCGAGAAAGAGAGACAACAAAAAAAAAAGATATTTAGAGAAGGACAGTGGGAGGAAGGAGAGAATCATCCCTGCAGGAAAGAAGAAAACAGATAAAGCGATAAACAGACATATGTGGAAAGACAGAGAGAAAACTAAAGAGAGCGAGACAGAGGGAAGGGAGCGATGGATGTTGTTGTGTGGACGTTTGCCTCGACCCACAGCCTCACAACCACAGACATCTAAACAGCCAGTAAACTATGTAAAACATTCAAACATCCTAAATGTTCTGGGAGTTCAGTTTTCGGAGAAGTGTCTCCGTGCGTTCAGAGGATGGGACTCACACAAACACACTCCTGTTATGTGAGGTCACGACCAAAATAACAACTGTCAAAGCTGCACAACTTATACAAGATAAAACACGTAACTCTGTCCGATTTCAACAATTTGCCCTGGTAACTTATTATCAGACCCATAACGGTGTCCAAACATATGAAAGTAACACAAGGGTGAGAAACCTTGAGAACAAAGCTAAGGGCAAACACACAGATTGAGTGAAGCTGGGCGGTGAGAGGAGCTGAATGACTCCAAACACTGGTGATGCTGTTAAGCTCTCACAGGTTTTATGATGTGCAGCTCCTGCCAGCGGACAAACCACCCAAAACACAAACAGTCTATAGGCCGGGACCTTGAAGTGTGAGGGACTGGGTGGTGCGAGAGGAACCTGATACACATGTGTTGGTCCATCATGTGTGGATATAGCAGCTCACATACACTTCTGTACGCTCTTCACTGTGTCCTGCACATAGAAGGTTTATAAAGATCCATCTCCACTTTCTCCCGTTGCCGTAGCTAAAATATCCGGGACGCGGACACTGCCGTCTTGAACCAAACTGATCAGAAAAATAGCTTCCGAGAAACTATCTTTGGGAACTTAGTGGCTTGGTCCATGTCCCATCCACTAACATGGAGGGTGTGCTGCAGCCAAGAGGGACTATTACCACTTTCACTGCTGCTGAGAGTTGCTCAACATAGCTTTAAAAACCTATCATCCCTTGTTTTGGCTTTTTATATTGTGCATGTCCTCATATTGTCAGGAAACCATCAGGTGTTAAAAAATACTTGACACCAAAAGTTGTCTTGGTTTTCTTTTGACCACCACGCTGAATAGGGGAGAGGATAGAGGGAAAGGAAAATGTAAAAAGTCCTGATTATTTCCCTAAATAGACACAGTGTAGGCCACACACACACACACACACACACACACACACACACACACACACACACACACACACACACACACACACACACACACACACACACACACACACACACACACACACACACACACACACACACACACACACACACACACACACACACACACACACACACACACACACACACACACACACACACACACACACACACACACACACACCACAGGTTTATACAACATCTCTCCCTCCTTTATGGATTCAAAACAAGTCGGAGCAGCAGACCATCACATTTCCAGTTGTGTTCAGACCAATATCTGTCAGTCATCCAAGAAGCAACAACTATTAATCAAAATGAAAACGTGTTCCCCTGAAAAGATCGTATCTAGAACACAGGCCGGCTGTTAGAGACGGATTCAATGTCCTCACCCAGTTAGTTTCCTGTGTTTTCTACGAGCTGCAGGAAAACGTGTGAACCACGGGACACAAAGTCCAACGTTAGGCCCAAACAACTGCTGTTTGGTTAAGTGGCAAATACCGATGAACTCTGAAGAGGAAACGACTTCAAACAACTTTACACAACACTTGAGAAACTAAATAAGGAAACAGCTCGTGCACTTAGAACAGATGTACGATTATTTGATTGCGATTAATTCAATTTGGTTAAAAAACTAAAAAGCTAGTCACTCAAATCCTGGATGTAAAAGCATATAGTAATGAGGTGATACTCTCAGGGTTAGTTTGTGGACTTCTGTAGCTGTAGCTGACATTTGACCTGCTTGAAATTGAACAAAGTTACAATAACTCCTGGTTATCATCTTTACATAAAGTCTATGACACTTCAGTTTGTTCAAAGGCCTATTGGTACCATCAGCTATCCCATAATACTCTGTTTTTACTCTGTTTTATTCAGTTGTTACCCTATCTCCTTAAAGATCCACACTGACGATAGCATGAATTTAAAAGTTGAACTCTATGCAGAACATTAATGCAGATGTATTGTGCCTCTTTGAGGAAATCCTCAATTTGCATTGATTCCAATAAAATGAATAGTCCTAAAAAAAATTCAACCAACCAGCAGTTACGACAAGCAAAGACCCGAATGTCAGAGAGCAACTTTGCAGCGTCGGCTGAAAAACGTCACCCAGCTGGAAGAAATTCCTGCTGAGGTTTGAGGGGACATTTCATTTCCCTCCAGGTGCTCGTCTCTGTCCAGACGCACGGACGTCTGGACAGACGGAGTCCTCGTCGGGTCAAACATCTGAGGAAAACAGCCACGTCTCACAAAACCTTTCCTGTGTGGCGCTCACCTGTGAAATTCTACTGCTAGGAAGAGGTTTTTGTTTTATCTACTGAACTGAATCGTGTGAAATCATCCACATCACTTAAGTGTCTTTGTGGATTCTAAAGGAGTCTTGGGTAAACTCTTCTCATCGCTCTTTTCATAAAGTCAAAATGTTTCTTCAAAGCAAAGAGACAAATTCATTTCTCTCTCATTTTTTTGCAGCCTCAAATAATTGCAGAGTGGCTTCTGCTCTAAACCGCTGCACGAGTTCCAGGTGACAGTAATCGTCCTGTGTGTTTGAGTTTGCGGACAGCTTCTGGCCTCGTGCTGCTCGGCTGAGGTCCAGTCAGGTTTGGCTCGAGGCTCCGGGCGGTGATGATCCTGGATTTAATCCAGACCATCCACAAACCTGCCCAGTACAGACAGAGCCTGAGCTACCAGGAGCAAGTTACAAGACTTAGTGTCAAAAATGTGAGAGGCTGGTGCTCATTTTGATGAAGAACCTCCTATTTAAAAATGAAAATACATTATTTTGTGGTTTGATATCACAACTGTTTCAACTTCAAGGTTGTTATTTTCTATTACTCATAGGTCAAATAGATCCATAGGTTTCACCCTTGACTGCCTGAGAACAGATGATCTATTGGTTTCAGCTGCAGTGACAGTCGACTGTGAACAGAGACATTAGGTTTTTCGGCACCGACATGTATCCACATGTAAAGACGACTATTATTCCCTTCCTATCTGATAGCTGTCACGTCCATTAACTGACTGTTCTCTGTGAGCGAGTTTCTTTTCACATGTAGAGGACGCTGTAACATTGTTAATGCAGTGTAACACAAATATAAGTCACAAAAATTACAGCTAAAGTTACCATTTAAGGAAAATATTAGTGTTGTGAGTCCATGGCGTCAGTTTACACTTAATTCCAAGTGGCAGTTTGTAAAATTAGCATTAATGCTGCTTAGTTTTCCCGATTTACTGCATCAGGTTCTAAGTAAAAGTAAGTGACAATTAACTTTAATTAAGGAGGTAATTTGATGATGTTACAGCCTCATTTAAAATCATAAATCTAAAGGAAAATGAATATTGGAATGAAAGGGATAATTTTTGCAGTCTGAACTTCACATTATTTGCCCCCTGGCTTTAGTTTTTCAAACCCCCATACAATGTGGTTTATGGGGATTCAGCAGAAGACAACATGCAAAACAAACTACTGTTGTTTTTAACATCTACTGTACATTTATAAATATTATATTAATCATCTAAACTCAAGCTTTATTTCCGTCAATACACAAGAATAAATGTAATTACTATCTCCCCCCAGAGCCGAATCGGTGGCACTGCTTCATTTTTAACACTCAGATGCTAATTCTGTGCTGATTGGTCGTAGCTTAGTAACAGCAACGTCCTCGCCTGCAAAAATCTTAACTTACACAACAATGGTGAGAATGATGGGTGCTAAACAAATTTAAATGGTTATTATAATTACTCCTAATGGCTTTTATGTCGAAGTGTCGAAGTGAGTGTTAAGTACATTTGTGGAAGCTGAGCTTTTCTTACCTAAATGAAGGTGGAGGCAAACTGCAGCAACACAAACGTGTTTCTCTCCGAGTCGTCTGCCCAGAGCCAAGTTTCACAATCAGATGTTGGAGCAGTGAATGGAAAAGTACTCACTAAAATAAGAAGTGTTGACGATACGTGTTCCTTAATCTGTAAATACGGCTCTTTTCACTTGAGTTGTTTTACATTAATCATAAGAAAATGGGGACTTGGATTAAGTCATTGAAATGAACTGCGTTTACCCTAAATTACCTTGGACCCATTTGGCCAAATGAAGCATTACTGTGAGTTGTGTTCTGTGTAATAATAGGTATCAGTGTTCATATTTGAAAATTTAAATTCAAATTTAGAGAATTAACAATATAATATTTAATGAAATGTTTTTTTTCGTTTTTTTCCTATAATATTTTAAATTTATTCTATAGATTAAATAATAGAGATTCTCTTATCTATAATCAAATGTTTATATCAGCAAATATATTATATTTACAAATAATTTTGGTAGGCCTATTGCATCTCCCCCATCATTGTGATACGTAAAAAGATTAAAGTACATAATACTGGAGAGATATAGATAAAACAAAATACTAAATATTGACAACAATGTCATTGCTGAAGTTTACTTGAAGAAAAACGGCACTGATGTCATAACTAAGTTGTACAAAGAGCCCTTCGCCCTGAGGGATTCAGAGTATTTTCTCTGGTGTAATCAAAAATAAGAATAAAATATGAAGTTAAACAGGATTATGTATAAATCATAGAGACCCCTTGAGGGCAGCTTACTGAACTGTGAAGATGCCAAAGCCAGCAACGTATTTTATTTAGTAACAAGCCGTGCAGATTATTTTTAAGTATCAAACATGAGTCTGGGTGCAGAGCAATGATCTCGGTGCAAAGCTCCGTGGCCTGCACAAGTTTTCATGACCTGGTGTTAAGTCGGGGAGACACGCTATTAAATCCCTGTTTGAGCTGCAGAAGCCTGAGTTACACAATCAGGAAAAGCCTGGGGCCGTCTCCGCAGGTCGGACCCTCCTGCGCTGGAGTGTGTTACTGTATATGCTCTCAAGGATCTGAGCTCTTGTTCTTGGCATGCAGCTGGCACCAGATACATCTCATCCGCTTCCAATCAAACATGCCCGAATAACAAAAGGATTCAAGCGGGTGGATGAAGACACAAATGGAAAAGAGTTCTGCAAAGAGGCCAGAGGGTTTGCTCATGATCAGAGGAAAAGTGATAAAAGATGTTCACAGAAACTAAGTAGTATTTAAAAAATGTGAAAAATGCAAATGTGCAAGGAAACAAAAACATTTGAATAAATAAATACTCAAAAACGATTACTGATGTGTGAATTCTGAAGCAACGAAGAGGTGAAAAGGTTCATTTCTCAAACCCTGGAGGTCACAGGAGTGAATCTTTGAGCTGCAGATTCATGTGAAGAACGTTACTTGTAGGATTAATGAACAGGATTTTTATATGGTTCTTTTCCAGTCTTACCACACACTCACAGTGCTTTACAGTACAAATCACCCACTGACATCTTCTATCACACACATTGATACACTGTGCGATAGGGGAAACTTGGTCTCTTGGCCAAGGACACTTCAGAAAGCCGACTGGAGCTGCAAGGGATCGAACCGCCAACCTTCTGGTCAGTGGACAACCCTCTCAACCCCCTGAGCCCTCGCCACTCAAACCATCAGATTCACACCAAATTTTTTGTCACTTAAACCCAAAGCAAGGCTCATTCACCTCATCAGATATCAGGTTAATGACTTCCAGAGCTTTCTTTGTTCGGTAGCCTTTTCTTTGCATTAACCTGTTGACAGAGTTCACGCTTCATTTTCTGTCTGTGGAGCTCTCGGGGGAAAAAAAGAGGATATGAAAGCGAGAGGAGCTCCGTATCTTCGTCTCTGGTGTCACGGGAACCAGACAGATGGACAGATAGTGTCTGAGGAAATGCCAGACATCTAATATGGGACTGTTTGGTCAACAGCAGGGAGGAAATCAAGCACCTCGGAAGGACATGACACCTCGGGGGGTAGGACACTGCGAGGACGGGTGGGAAATTCAATTCACAGAAGTGTATACACACACATATACACACACATTCATACACAGACGTTAACTCTTGCAAACATGCACAGGGATGACACGTGTAAGCTGAGACTTCCGTGCAACTCAGAGAGGCAGACAAAAATAAACTGATTGCGAGAAATACACTCTGCACAAATACACGTTTAGTCCCTTTAATCAAATAGTGAAGCAAAATTACAACTTCAAAAACGACTTCAATCAACCTCTTGTGAATTAAATGATGTAAATCACTTCCTGGATGTCAGTGAAGATAAATATGGAGCCGCACTATGAAACTTCAGCTGCCTAACAGGTGCATTTATATCTTATTAAACTGAAGGAAGCTTATGTCAAGATGTTTCACTTCCATCCATCTTTCTGCACATTTTCTTGTTTCCTGTTAATATCTCACATGACGACATTTACTTGGACTAAGTGCTTCATCAATTATTAAAAATAACACCATCATTTATCATTTGTCACAATAACTAATGAATAGTCCTGTAACAGAGACAATCACCTGGCAGAGCATTAAAGCCATAATGAGTTTAATAAATCTCGGTACAGGTTATGATTTATTGCTGTGCTGGTCTTTTTTTCTTTCCTTCTCTTGGCCTGCGTCGGCCCATGTGAGCACATGTATACGTTTCATCACTGCAGGCCATTCTGCTCTGATGATCACTGAATCAATGGAGCGGATAGTTTCTCTCCACCGGGACAAATGAGATTTAATCAGATTGGCTGCCTGTGTGTTTCTGTGTATTGCTGCCATCATGCCATCATATGTTCCCTCTCTCACACACACTCACACACACATACACTCTCACTTACTCCTGTCATAGATGAAGAGTTCGATACCACTCTTCATCCATACAAAAGTTGTATGTTACGTTCCAGTGAAGTCCACAGGATGGGGGGGAGCAACATATTAAAAGTAAAAGAGGCAAAACGAAACGAGGGACACAAGAATGTCAATTTGTGGTTTTCAGTTGGCTTATGTCCTGAATGTTTTTTGATCATCCAGCCCAAAAAACTCCTGTAACTCTACATTTAGCCAGTTTGAAAGTTTTTTTACTTTTTCACTTTACAGATTGTCAAATGCATTGATTTTAGATGAGTAAACAAATACGTATTGGACATTTTGTGGGCTTCAAGGATGCTGTCTGGTTAGCACTTTCTATCTTTTTCCAGTGTTTGTGCTAGGCTAAAAAGCTGCTAGCATAGCATCAAGTCGTTTTCAGCTGGGTTCTTTAAGTGGTTTTGGTTTCATTATCTTTTTGCACATCAGTTGGTTCCATAGACTGTGGATAAAAATGGACGTAGACCCCGGGTTCGAAAAGTAAAACCAAAGCCTGAAGTCTCTCAAATGAGCAGCAGAGGGCGAATCGAAGTAGCGATACTTTGGGGAAATGACTTCACTTCTCGTCATAGAGATCTCAATTGATTCAAGCCTTTCTTAAAAACAGCACGACGATTGTTTAGTAGATTTTGTTCCCATTTAGAGTGGAATACACAATAAAATATGGTGTGTTAACGGGTGACTAACAGCTTGTACCGTCCAATGAGTGCAGGCGGCAGCTGAGCGTGGAAAAAACACAAGATGGCGCCGGTCAAAATGTCAAACTCAAGGCTTTGACACGTCAGCTCCCGAACCAGTGGGTGACATCACCACGTTGTTTAATCAGACATAAATGGACTTTGTGAAGTTGTCTGGTTCCACTCTCGTTTCCAAAAGGCTCAACTGCTCCTTGAAGAGCTGACCTACAACAAAGGCTGATTTCTTCTCATCAGACACACATGTCGTCATCATCATTCTCATTTTGCCATCTAATCTCATTACTGACGGGGTTGAGACAGATTTTCCTCTGTGGGTAAGCTCTGGAAATCACTTCACCCAAAGCTCTGCCCATGCCGGGCTGGAAAATAAGGACAACCATTGTACTGTCTGAAACGTGCAGCTTCACTTCTTTGCTTTTTTTTATAGAGTTTACACAACCAACACACTTAGCAGTCATTACCGTCATGACAACACTGGGTGTGGGAGTTTGGAGATGCTCACACTTTGTGACAGCGACTGTCCCGTCCAATGAGATTTAGCACAGGGCGAGCCGTTAGTTCGCATGTGACCTCTCGGATCTGAATCGTGGAAGCAGACAGTTTCCCACAGATCTGCTGATTCAAAAACAAACTTTTTTTCGCTGTAATTGAGACCAGATCTCACTCCGTGTGTGCAAAGAATATTTCTTGACCTAGGGGTCAAGATGATCTGTAACTAAACCCTCCGATCCCAAATCCTACAGATGTTACGTAAGGACACGTCAGCAGGACACAAGAGTTTGGACGTGAGCCTGATGTGTTTGGTGTAGCTACGGAAGAGCATTTTTCTGAAATTGGGTATGGAAATGTCCAAATTGCAGACAGACAGGAAGATATGATAATGCGGTTAAAATCACCAGCGCTCCAGAGCGGATTCATGCTCAGTTTCACGTCGGGCGGAAGTTTTGTTTGGTTTTGATTAACAAAAGAACTTCCTCATATATTTTATGCTTCTCCTGTGGAGATGAAAAGAGAGAAGAGAGACGAGAATTGAAAATGTAAGAAGAACTTTAGTGCCCACATCAAACTATGTTTTCAGGCGGATCACTTTACATTTCTTTAAGGTTATAAAAGATGTTTTTTTGGTTTGGATTTCACTGGACCTTGCCTCGTGAAGCCCTTGCAGATCCAGAATCCAGCGGCCTGTCGGCTCAAGTGAAAAGAAAACACCACAACTGAAGTTACAAGGTTGTCAAGCACAGGTAACGTCATGGCTCCATTTAACAGAGGCCTTCTTTGCCTAATGGCTCTTCCACTGATCTCGGTCTGCATCTCAACTCTCCTCGTTCCACTGCGTCCTGGTCATGAATGAACCAAAATGGGCTTTAAAAATTCCTCCTCTGTTCTCATCGACGTGCACTGAGACCAGCATTCATCACCTCTCCATGCACCATTAGCCCCAGTGATGAGAGGAAAGAAACAACACTTTCATTAGCAGGTCTGCTCCACTGAGGTGTGGAATGTCCCATGGGTTTCCAACAACAGTGACAGAGAAAGACGGCCTTCATGCGGCCATTGTTGTCCTCAACAAGCTCACTTAGTGTAATGGGCAAGGCTGAGCCTGCTCTTCAAAAGACGAGGGGCACTGCGCAAGAATAAGAGCAGTCATGCTTAGCCAGATTAGAGATCGCAGGAAAGAAAGTATGATTCAATGTGGTTTGAAAATGATGAGCTCCAAGGGCTCCATTTATCGTGGGAGGCAAACTCAAAAATGTATGAAAAGAAAGCATCTTTAAAATGCAATTTAACAAAACAACGTAAAACAAATTTTGAGCATTTGCGTTTTTTGACAAACTTTTCAGGAAACTATGACAAAGACGGACTCTTACATGACTGGACCATGTGTGGTCAATGTCCAACTGAGGACCAGTTGAAAACCGTGGAACCACAACGCTCAAATTGAATTCCATTCAGCCAAATGTCCAACGATTTCAGCCCTTCATCTGTTAGCACGTTAGCTCAATCCATATAGTGTATAAACACTTGGTTTCCAGTGTACATTGGCCTTTAGATCCCAGTCAGGAGCCCAGTTTTCCCCAATAATAACATCTGAGTCGAGAAACAATCCAATATAAATCCATTGAGCCTGGCAGCTGGAAGATGAGCCCTTCAATTGAATATGTGGAGTGATTTAGACAATATTAACTAATATCCTGTCCAGGAGAGCAGAGGTTAGAGGGAGGAAAACCCCCAAAACTTCACCGAAAGCAACTGTGAGCTCTAGAATGGAGTAAGATATTAGGACCTCAACAGAAAAAAACAGAAAATATGTTTTTCCAGCGCAGCAAAGGAAGAAGGAATGACAACCACAGACACACTTTGATGGTGCTTTGCAAATCTTCTACTGCTGCTGCACAAGAGAAAACACCTTCTGACCTCAAGAAAACGAAACAGCACATCAAGCATTTGGATTCTTACGGTGGGTTTCGTCTGTTCGTTGGTTGGTCGCCAGTGTCTGGGAGTCATTTCTGCATCTGTATATGTTGTTGTATTTCTTTCTCCACTATTTATGTTGGGTCTAATTTATGGTGGACTCATGGACCATCATACCATGGATAGTTGCCTTTTAACTCTTCGCACTTTTTATTTTATGTCAGGAAAATATTATTTGTAAAACGAGTTATTTTATGACCCAACTCTTGAATAAAAGAGTTGAAAGATTAACGGTAGAAGTTATGGTCGTTATTTATTGGTACGTTACCCAAAGAATTAATCGAATACAATTTTTTTAGTTTAATCAACAAAATTCCATTCCATCACTTCATGAATTGATAAAAAGTAATGATTGGTTTAATTCTAAAATATGTGTTTCCCAACTGAACAAAGCAATGAGGAGAGTTTTTCACTGCTTCAATAGCTGAATTTTTTATTTTCCATTTTCCTCCCGCTCTCCTTTACGCTCCGTTTCATGCCAAATACAAATTGCCAGTGAAAACATTACAGAGACTATTACAGACCACAGATACTGTTCTCTGGCTGCCGCCTGATTTAACAGCACTTTCAGTCAAGAATGGCGGCTGAGGCGGCAGCGTCGTTTCAGCGAGCGGGTATCTCACTCATCACACTCTATCTGCACATCGCACACATGAGTTGAGCTAAAAAGGTTATAAATGGTGCTGCCTTTTTCAACTACAGGGCAAAACTGTGAAGAAGAAGAAAAAAAAAGCGTGTTTACGGAGGTATTAAACGGGGGGCTTCCAGCCAGCAGGGTCAGGGCATCCATCAAGCTGCTGTTGATTAGATTGAAACTGAGTGTGGAAGTTATGAGGTGCCAAGCCGCCTGCTTGGTGGGGCAGTGTCAGGGTAGAGGTGGGTTCTGGGACACTAGGACTCATTGTTGAGCCTTCGAGGACCCGGTTCAATGAAAGCTGAGATGACCAGAGTTTTTCCCTGTTGAAAATCAGACGCTCACGCTCTTTCTTTGACATCCATCACAACAAGTTGCATATTTATAAGACGAAATTAGCTTTTTTCTTAACTTCTTTCAAAGGACGTCCAATACGACTGCTACGAAACTGACTAATGATGATCTGCCACCTCTTTGAGAAACATCAGGTCCCTGCCCTCTGGTTTATCTGTTTGTCAGCAGGATTACACAAAAACTTGGTGAAGGGATGGAACATGGGGCCAAGAAAGAATCTGAATGAAGGGACAGATCCAGGCATGATTTGATATTTTCATTAATTTCCCCAAGAAACAATTCATGGATCTAGATGAATACAAAATTGCACATATTTTTGGAACTGATAATTTACGAGTGTTTGCAATTAGGCTGCAATTATAGGTCACCAAGTGGTGAGCATTTGTGAAATCAGCATAAGAAAAGTGATGCAAACCCTGGTCTCCAATGGAAAACATATTTTCATTTGTACATTTTTGTACTGTTAGAAGAAGCTTGTCATAAAAAAGGCCAATGATGTTTTTCTTGTGATGCTGACCGTCACATCCAAAGTAGAAACTGATTCAAAGTAACAGAAGGAATCTGAAAAGTGAGATAATCGGAGAGAAAGTTTTTCAGGTTTATTCTTAGTAAGAGAAAGAAGACATTTTTACTCACACTGCCGAGTTTATCAGGGAACAAACATTTCCACTGGAAAATTGATATCCATTTAGTTCCCTCTTCAAAATCTGCGAAAAAGTATGTCGTTTTAAATTGGACATTGGATATATGATCCTGAATAATTGCATAAATCCCCCATTATTCCTCTACAAGTCAAGATAAAGCTAATAAACGTGCTGCTGGGCGGTTGAGGCACAGACTCTCAGTCTGGCAGGCCAACAAGGCCTTCTTTAAAATAACAATATTTTAAGCTTCTGGGTGTTAGAGTAAATGGTCGTATGTAATCCCCTTAGCCCCCCCAACCAACATTAGCAGAAATTCCTCAATAATACGCGACATGATTTGCCAGTGAGGGCCGGCTGTGAGAGATGTTTGTAATGCGGAGGAGGTCACGCAGGCCACGAGCGGACAGACACAGCGGCAGACAAGGGGACTTAAGTGTTTCAGGTTTGAGGAACAAGGTTCCCTTTTTTTTTTTTTTTCTAGGGATTTCAGACTCGAGTCATTAGGATCCATTTTTCCTTAATAACAAAGGACGTGGTGGAGCACGGCTGAGTGTTTGTACAGCTGATTAACACCAAACCTCTGAGCTTTTGGAGAGAGATAGAGAGAGAGAGAGAGAGAGAGAAAAAACGACACGCCGCCGTCGTCGAGAGACAAATCTGAATTACACATCTGGTCTTTGTCGTTGGTAATACACATCTGAGTCTCCTGAGTAATTCAGGAGACGCTGTGAGGCCTCTTCAGCCGAGCAGAGACCTGGTTCTACTGAAACAGACCCAACCCGCCAGTTGTGCCACGTGGTAACAAATCATCTCAAATCCATTGGATGCATCACTCACACAGAATGTCGACACCGGACAGAAGCAGGATGTGTTGATCTGTGGAATCAATTAGGGATTCACCAGTCCAACTGTTACGACTCTGTTCAGCAAACTCAGCCAATAGCAAAGTACCAAGCCTATAACAGTAATAGGGCCACCGTGAACATCCATAGCTGATTTCAAGAAAAACAGCCATAAAATTCGGAGCATTCGACAGAATCATGAACTCCTGACGAAGCATTTCTGCTTTTTACGTCATCGCAACAGTGATGTGTTAACATGAGGTCACACAGGAATATGCATGTGGTCGTAAACTTTGCTTAAAGTAAGCAACCAGGTCAACCACAGGTCTGATCCCCAGTTCCAAACTCACCTGGGAGAAGTTGAGCCCGTTGAGTGGATGACACTGCTCCTCCACCTTCTCCACAGCGCCTGTCCTCTTCCTCATCCTCTCCGCCTCCTGGGCCAGGTAAAGGTCCAGCACCGGAACCCCCCGCGTCTTAATGTCCGCCTCGGTCAATGAGTTCACCATCAGCATCACCCAAACTGGCCGCTTCCTCTCCCAGTTCCCAGCGATGGCGTTGAACAGGTAGTCTGCGTACAGTCCCTTCCCCCTCTGATCTGGGGTCATCCAGGACGGCATCATGAGCTTCACGTACTCCAGGTGTCTCTTGAGTCTCCGGTAGATGTCCCTGGGCAGGACGTCCTGCAGGTTCTCGCCCTGGGGAAGCAGCTGGCAGCTGGTCAGGGCTGAGATGGTGTACGGGTCCGTCAGGTCCAGCTCGAAGTAGACGATGCTGCTCTCCTGGAAGGCCTGCTTGGAGTTCTCGGGGATGTAGTCCCAGACGCGCGTGTAGGGAACGTGGATCGTACCATAGAAATATGAGGGAGGATCCCGTCTGATCGTCCACAGGAAGGAGTTCAGGTCCGTTTGCTGGAGGAGAAGAGGAAAACAGCGATTAAGGATTATCGGTTAAAAAGCTTTAATCAGTTATTAGTTTCTTCGTGTTATTCACTTTTAACGTGAGGTGTCACTGGGCCCGTCTGACACCAGCCAGTAAAACACTCGGTGTCTGAGTGAGAGTTTAGTGGACACTTTACTAACAGACACATAATGACTTATTAACAGGCCACTTAGAACCCAAGTGCCAAACAAACAATACACATGTCAGAGACTATCAGACTCTGAGCTGTTACCCAGAAGGTTTTCCCAATTATTTAAGTCAGAGAAAGACAGAGGTGATCATTAAAATAAATTAATCTATAGAGATGATTTGATGTACCCGTGGTAAACTTAGCTGAATGGACATGTTTGCATCTTGCAAAAAAAAACAATACACAAAACTAGTGCAGACCAAAAAGTATCTGATTCACTGAGTGTCTTAAATTGTGATGATTGATGAATCTTGTGTCAGTTATCAAACAAAGTGACAATCCTCCACAGCTTTTGAGTTCAATATTACATTTAAAAACAGGATTTGATTTACTTTATTGAATTTGTTGGGTTATGGGACTGAATCTGAATGTGACACCTGTGGCTGTGGGATCTTGTGATTGACATTTTTTAACGAATTCGTCCCACATGCAAACAGATGAATCAACAAGTAAACAAACAAACAAACAAACAGTCACAGGCCTGCACGAAGCATGATAAACCGCTCATATATATTTGGGTATTGAAATGTGAAAGTGCATGTTTTTCTTAAATGTGGAATGCAATGGTGTCATACACAGCAGTAACAACCAAAACTGCACAAATATAAAACTTTTTTCACACTATATTAGTTGTATTATAAACCAACTGCTGTACACTTCCTTTCTATTTCATCTATTTATCAGGTTTCAGAGTGTGTGTTAGCTTGTGTGTGAGTCTGAGGGTTTCTGTAGCTCATTTGTTTTGTTTTTTTGTTTTGACAGATTTAACCTGTTTCACCGTTAACTTGCACTGGATGCCTTTTGATTACATTGTGGGGAAACAGGTTAATTATCAAACTAATAACACAGAAGGAGATGGAGGGGAATAGAGGTTAAATGGCAGCTCAGGGCTCCTGTACTGACCAAACCTTCATTTAACTACAGCCAAATAAAAGTTGATGTGGCTTCTCTGGGGTAAAACTCACAGTGAACCTACTCTTTTTGAAGCAGAACCTGATTTCACGATGACTTACCTTCTTGTTCAGCTCGCAGTTGGCGGAGTCCTTCAGCCTCCACTGGTCTGCTCGGACCAGCAGCAGCAGCAGACAGGACTGGATGAATGCGCCCAGAGTTGCCCGCATCGTAGCTTCTCCTCCTTCTCCTCCTTCTTCAAACTTTCTCTCCTCAACGTGCTGCTGCTGCTGCTACTTCTTCTCCCACAGCCGCGGCTCCTCCATGCGGTCGCGTAAAACGAGCTGACAAGTATCCGACAGACCGCCGGACAGAGTCATGCTGCTGCTGCTTCAGCCACAAGGACGCACCAGCGCTGCAGCTTCAAGTGCGACTGGGAGAGGGAGAGCTGCTCATCTGGGGGGGGGGGGGGTGTACGCACGGTCACTCTGCTTCTCTCTCTCTCTCTCTCTCTCTTTCTCTCTCTCTCCACACACACTCTCTCACCTCCCCCTGTGAGTGTGCATTGACTTCCTCAGGAGTTTATCCAAGAAGTTTGAAGCTTTCGAGTTGGATCAACAGGTCCACGACGCGTCAACGCACCTGGAGCCAAGTTTAGAGGAAGTTTGCCTCCTCCTCCTTCTTGTTTGTTTGTTTGTTTGTTTGTTTGCACCGGTTGTTGTCCTTGTCACTGAGGATGAGTGTGCGCAAACTTCACGCAAACCAAACTTCTGCTCTCAGTCCGCCGACCAAGTCCTCACTGTGTGTATCTGCAGCTCTCTCTCTCTCTCTCTCTCTCTCTCTCTCTCTCTCTCTCTCTCTCTCTCTCTCTCTCTCTCTCTCTCTCTCTCTCTCTCTCTCTCTCTCTCTCACACACACACCCACACTCTCTCTCTCTCACTCACACTCTCTCCTCTCTCTTTGCCCCTCTCTCTCTCCTCTCTCTCTCTCTCTCTCACGCTGACACACACATATACACACACACACACACACACACACACACACACCCCACAGTAACGTGATTAGACAACACCCCAAACCAATGCATAAAGTCTCCATTTGCATCATTATAACGGAAGGTGTTACACCATCAGGATTAAGGGAGAATCACACCTCCGATTAATGCCAACATTTCACCCACACACCCCTGATTGATAAGTCTGAAGTCCTGATTTCCAACTCAAACTATCCAAACACTCTTCTTTTAATTTCTGCTTTCAGACGGGTGAGGTGTCCCCTTGTTGTCACCCGATGGGAGGAACCTCAGACGACCTCGGGTGCCAGTGGAGATCCCGTGGATAGATTATCATACCCCTGGTAGTTAATGCCTTACAAACTGGAGGCATTAACATGAGAAAACCAGCAATAACAGCGCCTGTTCCTCTGCCTACACATCCCAGCACAGACATGGGAACCACAGAGCAGCTCCACCTCGTTTAACGAGGAGCAGCAGCAGCTGGGACCGGGCAGGTCGTTCACCATGTGGTCACCAAATGTACTTTATTCCTCCAGCAGATGATGCTGGGATTCCTTTTTAAATCCTTTTTTATGTATATATTCTCTTAATTTATTACCTTTTATTTTAGGTCATTCATGTTTGGCCATGGATTCTCTGAAGCACTTTGTAACCTTGTTTAGATAAGTGCTATACAAATAAACTATTATTATTATTAATCACATGTGGCACAAAATAAGACGTCAATGCTCCTCTTAGATTTTCCACTGGGTTGTGTTTTGCATGGATGTATATAGGCTATATATATAGGCCCACAAAAATGATCTTTGTGGGCCTATATTTGTTATATCATTTGATTATGTACGTGTTAAATGTGCATCACTACTTATTAGGACAAACCAAATAAATATGTGCTATCACAAAAGAGTTAAACTACTTATTTCAAAGATCACACACATTGAGTGTCTCTGCTCCAGGAGGCCGGTCTATGCGATCTGGTTCTACGCTGAGCGAGGAAGGAGGGGGGGGGGGGGACGCAGCGAGCACATGTCCGTGTCGTCAAACGTCTGAGTAAATACAAACCTGTTTGTTTACTCAGAGAAAGAAGGACTCGGGGGCTTAATGTCCGCAGTTTGCTGTTTGCAGACACACAACAACACGAGCTGGAGACTGAGATTCATTCATCTGCTCGATGGGAAGAACAAATACAGTTAGAGTTTAGAATTGACACTAAAATATAAATGTGTACACTGACAAGGTTATGCACATGTGTTCAAATACATGTGCATCTTCTAATCTTCTAAAGAGCAGTTTTAAAATGTTATTATAAGAGTGAAATGTGAAGACTTCATTATCAGGCAATCCAACTTTACCAAGATCCCATACAGCTCCCCCTGGTGGAAAAAGTTATACTCTCCAGCTCTGCTCACACTTCTTCAATTTGGTCCCATTGATAAGATGAAGCTGCTCTGAGTTTATAGCAGGCTCAGCCATTCATTGTGATTTCAGACTAAGAATGAGGAAGAGGAGGCAGACGGTGAGGATGAAGGTGAAAAGGCAAAGACACTGATGAGAAGCTTCCAAAGACTTCAGATGTGGCTCATTTGATTTGACTGTCATCTGTGTCCAGCACTTTAAATGTCTTCTGCTTCATGTCCATGTATCTGTGCTGCAGACACGTGCAGTAAAAATGACAAAAATATTGTGATGGTTGTGAACTGGTTGTGTGAGAGCGAGCGAGCGTGTGTGTGTGTTTGTGTGTGTGTGTGTGTGTGTGTGTCCGTGAGTGTGTGAGTCCAATATCCGTTTCTCAACCTTTTCAAAGCTTAAAGAGGAAGCAGCTGCAGGTGTTCGTTTTTACCTTCATACAAGGGCACAAACACAGATGAGCATTACAACACACACACACACACACACACACTGACACACACACACACACACACACACACACACACACACACACACACACACACACACAGGGAACGAGCCAGACACCTGTTTTTTATTTCCATTATCCCACCATTCAGCCCACAGAGGCTGTTTCACATAAATACTTATCCAACATACATCATCCTCTCTGGCTCTGTGTGTACATGTCACATATGTCTGAGGTAAAAAAAACCTGTTACCTGCTGCTTTAAAAAGTCATAATGTTCTCCCTACAGCAAATTGAAGCCACATATTTCACTCGTACTATAGACCCCGGGGTCAGGATGAAGTCTTGGGGTCAAGTTTCGGGGTCAGGAATTCACTAACCGGCAACGTCACCCTGTCACATATCAGATCGAATATGTCTCAACAGTCTATATGACTCATACACATATGGTGCTGATGAGCAAAATAAATGTCTTATACCCTTTTTTTAAATAAAGGTTATCTTAAGGTTTGAATTTCCTGAAACCATAGATTGTATATAATGATGGACGACTAGTATCATCTGTCAATCATGGGTTTCAAACCAAATTGTTTGAAGCATGAAACAATGAAATAAAAACTAAACTAATAAGATAAAATAACACTTGAATAAACATAAGTGTGATAATCTAAAATGACATAAAATGACAATTTAGTTTGGCTGATAACCCATCCGCTAACATGGAGGAGGCAGGGTTTATGACCTCACTTTTAGGGGATCTGTCATGTCATCCATCATTATACAAATCATCTTATTACAGTATAGAAACAGTTCACGCATTTATTTCCATTTTTTGTTACGTCTTTCCTTTTCAATCTGTAAGTCTGTTTTATATAAACTGACAATCCCAGTGTTTCAATGCCTGTTCTCCTTCAGAATATTGTGTTTGAAGCGTGTGTTCAAGTGACCTCGCGGTACATCTGTACATTTCCACTTTAAAGTGTCTGTTTGTGAGGATCAAACAGAACCAGGCTCCTCTCAGGTGTCTCATTCTGTCTCTTTAGAAAAACCTTCAAAAGGATTTCACACTGTGAACTGACCACATATGTTTCATCATATAAAGACCGGGTAGGTGGATGTATTTGATCCTGACCCCTACAACCCTCTCTGATGCTCTCAGTAATGATATACAGTACCCATCATCATCATCATCATCATCATCATCATCATCATCATCATCATCATCATCATCATCATCATCATCATCATCATCATCATCATCATCATCATCATCATCATCATCATCATCATCATCATCATCATCATCATCATCATCATCATCATCATCATCATTAGAAGTCAGGGCTTCAATTCTTGTTCTTGTTCTCTGCGATTCTACAATTCTCCGCAATACAAATATCATAAATCGTATTGATTTCCCACAATTTGACCATTGCCGTCGTCCCAGTTTGCATGAAACTCGGAACTCACATGTTAATCACTCTGCACAGAACTCCAGCTCCCACATGTGCTGCAGAAATACAGATGTGCTTGAAGCTTCTCAAGCGGAACCTGAACTCCATCTTCCATCCTGAGGATCCCTCCGCTCTCCTCAGACAGCCTCCATCCACGTGGAGCAGAGAGAGAGGGAGAACTCCAGCAGCTGCTCTGACTCCAGCTGACCCTGAGAAGAGAGAGCTGGGGAAACTAAAGGCCCGACCACAGTAATCATGTCTGACACGTGGAGGTGGATGGTGGGCCTGTGACCGGAGTCATCTCCCCTGTGTGATGCTCGCTGACAAACTGCCGGCGAGTGAGCGACTGCAGAGCAGGACCCACGCTTGTCCTCTGTCGATTCATCAAAGAGTCGGCAGGGAGGGAGATGAGAAGAGGGGATGACACAGAGGAGGAGAGAAAACACAGTTCTCGTGAACAAACCGGGACATCCAGCTGTGCCTGGAGAACCTGCAGGTGCTTTGATGATATCAGCTTCAATATTTACATGGTTCCACAGTCAGTTTTGGACGTGTAGGTGTGAAGTGATGCCTTGTTAATGTGACGGAGCAGGTTTACGTCCGACGTTCGGCACCATATCACACACATGGTTGGCTGAGAGGTCAATGTTGGACATTTGTATGTAGTTTGTTCATCGTGGTTGTGTTAAACACGTCTGTGCTTTCAGCGCAGTTTCACTTCTCAGAGCTGAACTGAGCATCTTACATCGTGGAGACAGAGAACTCTGCTCCTGAAATATCAGCATTTTCTTCACATTAAAATACAAATAGTATTCAAAAAGATGAGCATATTATTCTATGATACTTCCTCTATTTACTTTGTTGAAAATAATAACTGTTAACTGAGAAGAATCTGGATCTATTTGTTGGTATTATAGTTCTGTATCTGTTAATCTACTCTGTGGAGCAAAGTGAGTGTCTCCCTGCTGACGCACGTATCTGTGTAGGTGGAGGAAGCAAAACATTTTCTTTACACGAAGCTACGCCAAGAAAAGTGGTTTGGATTTAGCAGACGTATAATTATCCTCTTGATTTTTATTGTTAACGTAATTTTGCTCCTTATTTCGTCTTTGTAGAAACTAGCTACTAAGCTGGTTACAGAGCGGAATACACATCCACCTGGAATACACTTATCTCTGTGGATCCATCAGACATCAGTGCTGTAAAATAAAACTGCTTTCACTCCAATCCGCCAGACGAGACGACAAGAATGTGTCATGTCTCCGACACTGTTCATGTTCAAAGATCCATCTAGAAATCTCACGGTTAACAGAGAGAACACAAACTCTCATAAAGTATCGTATGGTCACCTGGAGAATTATCCAGAGACTCAGTCCAGTTTGGCATCATTGATCCAGCGATGGTCTCTGTCAAAACCTGTCAGCGTGCAAAGTGTAACTTGGCAGCGTTCGTTGATTTTCAGAGGCAGACGTCGAAATGGTTCTGTTAATACATGAAAGTGGAAATGGATTGCTGTCAGGTGTCTGGCCAGACTTTTGCCAACAAGCCATTGATTGATTGACATGAACTCCTGAAGAAAGTCCACACACTGCGGTCTGGACTTTCTCCGGAATTTGTCTTTTACACCAGAACGCAAAAGGAGATTTTCCAGTTATTTTCAGATTTGCGTTCATCACGTGTTAGAAACGTCATCAACGCTAACACTTGCTAGGTAAATCCTGGGGATGATCTCCTGCTGTAGTCTCACATGGGCTCTTCAGGATATAATTCAGAGTTTTTTCAAGAGGGCTGACAGGAGACACTCCAGAAAATGTCCACAGCAAGTGATTTGTTTTCTACATTTGCAGCTTCAGAGAGACCAGGCTGCACAGGAGACACAGAGGAGGAGTGACTTCCTGTAAACTACCAGGTGAATGATAACATGAGGAGCGATCGCCTTCATCCAACAAAGGATCAAAACCCCAGTGCGTGATACCTCATCGTGAAATCCTTTATTCGGGGATCAGCTTCCTGCTCGAGGAAGTTTTGGTTAATCTCCCACAACCAAAACACTCAGATGTTTTATTAGTTGTGTAAACCGCACCGGGTTACCCTGTGTGGAATGTGTTATACAAGACAAGCGTTGATCTTTGTAATCTGAGTAAACAGAGACTTCCTTAAATTCCCTGTCTCTGAGTGGATTCAAAAAAACAAAACAGTGGCTATAAAAATCCTGATCTGGATTTTCAAAGTTATTCGAACAGTGTTTATTAGAACCCTTCACTTGGGAGAAATTGTATCTGGAGTGTTTTTTTTATAAATCAGACGCAGTAAAACAATCGCAGGAGACTTGACGTCTGTGATGACATCATCCTTTAACAGAGATGTAACCGCATATCTTCTTTGGGTGAAATGATGAATTGATGTTTTTTTGCTTCTTACAGTAATCCCATCTATTCTAATCTGCGACTTCCCGACAAAGCAAAACAAACCTCGCCGATAACTTGGCTCCAGTGGGTTTCCTGCAGGGATGCAAACCACATGATTGGTGTTTTTGATGTTCACGACACGTTCGGTCTTCTGCTTCTCGTAAACATCTGCGGCCTCACGTCTCAAACCCAAACGGGACACTAATGGCAAACGACACGCCGTCCGGAGAAGGCGATGGAAGTGGTCATGTGACTGGGCCGTTAGTCACAGCATCAAAGCAGGAATGGGGCTCATGGTATGAAGCACTTACTGGAATCCGGGGTGTCCTGACGGCTGTGGGCAGACACACACGTACCAGACACACACCATCAAAAAGTCTGAGGTTCTCAATTACACTTTCTATAACCAGTGACAATTTGTTCCACTCTGGGTTCGATTTCTCGGTTTATTGTAACAAACATTTCGCTCGTCTCCAGCTGAGGTCAAAAGTTGATTACGAGTTGTTTATTGCTCCGAGTCAGAAGGAGGTAAAGAAAATAACAGTTATCCTTCCTACTATTATCATTCCAGCTCCGCCCTGGACTTCCAGCACGTCTCCCTCTCTCTCTCTGCCTCTGACGTGCATGTGCATTCAGACCATTAGTTTT
The DNA here is from genome assembly GCF_963576545.1 of Limanda limanda. Lineage (NCBI taxonomy): Eukaryota > Metazoa > Chordata > Actinopteri > Pleuronectiformes > Pleuronectidae > Limanda > Limanda limanda. The sequence goes on along the minus strand of NC_083636.1, from coordinate 37,271,197 downwards.
CATGATGACATGCTTCAGCTCATGTCTCAGTCGGCTGTCACTGCCAGAGGCTTCAGAGTCAGAGCTGAGCGTTTCCGATGTTGATCTTGACGCTGACCTGCACCGCAGCAGCTTCCAGGCTTATCGTGTTTATTTTGTATGTATAAAACCTCAAAGCTAAAATATTTCCAATTCACAAATGTCGCTGTATTCTATTTTATTTCGACCTGATCAAAGTTGGTAGTTGGAGGACATCTGTTGTGTGTTACTGCTGCAGCGACACAATGGTAGATTCTTTCAAATGATCAGAACCAGAGCTAATATTCCAACAACTTATCCGAGGATTATAGATTCATATATAGAGCATATTCCCTCAGGATCCACTCAGGATACTATGATGTTAATTACAAATACATTTGTGGACATTTTCTTGGCTCGTTTTCCCCTTTGTTGCAATTCCAGCCGTCATTAAAAGCCACGGCAACATCTTCATTCATTTAAAAGCTTCTCTGGAAGGAAAACAGTTCTCGTCGGTTTCTCTCTGTCAGTCTGGTGAAGGTCACAGCTCCGGGAGTAATTGGTGTCACAATAAAATATGAGTCAAAAGATGACTTTTTAATGGAGACACTCTCATGCTTCATTTCTTTCCGGGATCTAACCGTACGAGTGTGCCAAGAGAAACAGAAACAGTTTTGGGGGGGATTTAATGTGCAGTCTGAAGTTCTGGCTGTATTGTCATAATTAACTCAGAGCGGGGGGGCTGATCTCCAGGGCCCATGCAGCCCACAAGACAACTTGATCCGGCCTGTGAGGCGATTCAGAAGTTCAGACAAAAACCTCCACAGAGGGACACTCAAATCTCAAGACAGCAATTCATGTTTGTCTGTGATAATAAGAAAATAACACAGCACAGTAGACTGTGTTTTCCTTCAGGGTGGTTCCCCCCCCCCGGGCTGCCTGGCTGCCAGGTCCCGGTCAGGGTGAGTGAAACACACATGTAGCTGTCATGGGTCGTCTATGACAGGCATCATGACAACTGTCAAGGAAAGAAAAATAGGTGCGGCATGTGTTAGGCATGTCCGTTTAGCCTTTAAGAGAAGAGGAGCAGAACTCGGTTTGTTCAAATCAAGTATTTATTTAGGATGCAATGAACAGGTTATGGATCAGCAAAACAATGGGCTTCCAACACGCTAGTCGTATTAGAGCGCCCCAAACATCCGGCGCTTGTCCATTTTATAACAGTAGATCTTCGTTCCTCTTCCTCGGAAGCGTGCATGCGTAAACCATCCTCCTGGCTTTTGGAATACGGAAGTAACAAGGAGCCACTCCCACGGCCTAAACAGCCCATGAGGGCCAAACTGTTGTCCATTTGAGCAAAGAATATTATGTTTTCTGCTTCATCAAAACAATCATGACTCTGTAAACATTCGGATCCTCGAAACCAAAGCAACGAAACAGAATTAAGTCAACAAAGTCATTCTGTCCGACCTCCAGAACTTATCAGACAGCTGCTCGAAATCTATGTGAGTTTTAATGAACCTAAGGGAATTACGCTTTAATACAAAAGTTATAAATGAGAACATGTGAAAGATTCATTATTCACACCAAACAGCAACGGTTATTGAAATCATTTGTATGAAGGCATAATATCTAGCTAAAACTATTCATATCTTTATTGTTAATAGTACAAATATAATTTGAAATGATTCTATCTTTATTTGTTTAGAATTCTGTCAGCCACAACCTAGAGTTAAAATATTGAAATCCTCACACATGTCAGTGTTTCCCAAAGAAATGGCTAAATGATAATTTTTCATGTGCATCGCTGTGGGAGACCCCGGAGGCATGCAGCTGAAGTAAAGCTTTTCTCCCGTTTCCACTGTTTCCACTGTCAGGCCACTACTGTGCTGCAAGCAGAGAGTTGGACTTAATATCCTCTCATCTAAACTCCTATTTCCTAAAATATCTAACCCATCTTTAAAAGTTGCCCAACCTTCCACCACTGTTTAAGCATAAAACCACCTCCTCATTCCCAGTATTCAAATTCAAATCCAGAGAACCAAGAAACCTTCTGAAAAGCTTCGTCCATACAATTGCGATTATCGTGCCTGTCACTGAAATCTAATTACCAGTCAATAAATAACTCCGGTGCCGTACATATGAAAAGAGATGAAAGCGACACACCGGCTCACTCGGGTCGTCACGGCAACGAAGCCTCGCTGAGTTTCTCAGTCTCACCTTTGCTCTCGACTTCTAACAGTCACCTGTCCGCGGTCACAAGGACGACTTAACTCACTTACACACTATTTTTCCATTAAGCTTGATCGCCATCACACCAGGAGGGAAGCTGCGAGGCCGGGGCTAAGGACGGGGAAGGGTGTGTCGGGGGGGGGAGGCCTCGGCAAAACCCGAGCCGGTGTTAGTGCACAGCACGAGGGAGAGAGGATGAAGGAGTGTGAAGGAATGCAGCTGTTCAAACAGCTCTTTGATTTAGTGGTCACCCAGTGTGACTCACTCCGGCTCAAATACCGTGGAGATCACTCAGTCGTTCATCCCTCTGGTCGGCTGCTTTCCTGCTTCGGGCCTTTGTGTGTTGGTATGTGTGTGTGTGTGTGTGTGTGTGTGTGTGTGTGTGTGTGTTTTTCTGAAAAAGACCAGAGACGCTGGGACTCTGTACAGTATCGGCTGCACCTGAATCTGATGACTTGTACATGTAGTGCAGTTAAAAGATAAAGGTCCACATGCACGATTAGGTTTCTCCAAGTGTACATTTCATATCGGGCTAATGCTGATAGACCTGAATGCCCACGGAGATGGAATGAGGAAAAATTTCGAGTTTTCTTATTCTCTGTTTTCGCTGTGTCCCTCAGTTGTTGACGTCCCTCACATGCAGGATTAATCCACAACATTGGGACCAAGACAAACCAACTGGAATGTGTTGTCCAATGTAGAAAATGTGATCGGCTCCAGTGGTGAAAACCAAGTCATGTTACCCCGATGGTTTTTCCGGGCAATGATGAAACATTTGCAATCTAAACCTCAAACTTTGAGCACGATTCACCACCACAAATATAATCAAAGTTTCTGTTAACATTCGTCTTTACTCAGTTTCATTTAGTGGTTTTGGAATTTGTACCCGACAAAGCATTTTGTAAGTCAAATCATATTTTAATGCACAATAACTGGTAGATTTGTGAGCAGGGTTCAATGGGATGTTCTGGGTCACAGTTAGATTCCATTGATATATTCAATAAAAAGTAAGTTCTCCCTCTGAGCTAATGTGTGCTAACTACGTTTTTAGCGACAATAGCATGATCGTCTCAAATCCCCTTTGTTTCTCCACTTCGGCCACTACAGCATTACTTCTACATCATATATACATATATCGTATTGCTATTTACTGTATCATCGTAGGGTTTTACCGATGATTGACTGTTTTCCATCGTGGCCACAGAGCTGCACATAGTTCTACTTGGGGAAGTTTTACAAAGGATGGTCTCTTGAAGGCTCCATTGTTGTTTGACAAATATCAGAAGTGCACATTTTCATCACTTTGTCTAAAACAGAACATGTTTCTATTGTTTCATATATCAGAATGTTTCAACACAACCTTAATCAGCACATTGTGAATACTTGGAATAACCTTGCACCACTGTTTCAAGTCATGTATAAAGTTTCACAGTGGCCGAAATAGCACAAAGAAATATCAAATATCTCCATGTTTTCACTTTGGCCATAAAGTTGGGTTTTTCGATTCTTGTAATATCCTGGTTTGACCTGCGTGTGGAGGCTGATGCACAGTAGAGGATCATCGGGCCGATTGTAGACCTGATTTGTCCTTTTGACAATAGCAGGGGGACTTTCCTGATTGTGGGTCAGTCAGTGTCAATTATCTGCCTAAATAACGGTGAAGTCTTAATGCTATAGATTGAGTCGGAGCCTCCACGATCTTGAATAGTAAATATCAAACATGACAGGAACCTGGAACAGACAAGGAGTGTGAGCCGAAAGCTGAAATCGTTTTGTACAATCGGCAAGTGTGTCGTCTGACGTTCTGGCCAAATCCTCTAGTGTGTGTGTTCTGACGATTCTAAGATTAAAAATCAGTTAAATCTGTCGTTATGTCTGAGGTCTCTCACGTTGTTTGAAATTGGTAAAGAGTTCAAAATCCTCTAGTGTTCAGCAGCCTTTAGCCTTTCATAAAACCCACGTCCTCTTCCACCCAGCGACTGTCAGTCACGCTGTTCTATCCCTCGATCTCTGCTCTTCTGTTCACGTGGGTTCGACACAATCTAAAGTCCCACTCTTCTTTCCTTCTACTCTCCGACTGCCTCAACAGGCCGAGCAGAAGGTTTCGATTTTTCTCCGGTGCCGCCGCTCACCTGTGTCCCACTGAAGTCCTGCCAAAAAGGATAATGCCAAAGTGGAGAGGTTGCCTCAAAGTGTCCCGTGTGTGTGTGTCTGTGTGTGTGTGATGGAGGTTGTGTGTCCACGGGTGCGTGTTAAACTCGCGGGTCAGGTATCCGCCAGGCCTCAGTCCAAAGGCGCTGAAACACAACCTGATCTGTGTTGTCTGATTGTGTGTGTGTGCGCCGGAGTGTGTGCATCAATGAAGGCCTTGTGTTATCAGGCCTCCGCCGCCCCCCCCCCCCCCCCCCCCCCAACCCAACCACCAGTGTGATTGAAATGTAAATTGAAAGTGTCATAAAGTCCATTTTGTCAGCCAAACGCTAAGTTATGAAAAAATAATAACAGGCTCTTTCATTAGGGAAATGACAGCGTGCGTTTGCTCTGATTTTCCTCCCGGTGGAATGTCTCTGTAATTACTTCAATGCTGAGAAACAGACAGACGTCGAACATCTGGGATCAATGACAACATTTTCTTTGGATATTGAAAACAATGTTCTTACGCTGACATTTACTGGTAAGAGAAATGATATTCTGTTAAACTGCTGTTCTGTACGATTTTCCCCATTTTTGACCGAGTGGCTGACGTTGCACCGCACGTGTCGAACTTCTCTTATTTTCTTTAAAGGTGGATTGTGAACAGAAGGACCATTCACTCTCCGTCCAAACCACACAACATGAAATACTCTGAAGTCTCACAATGCATCTAGTATGGATTTTATAACTTCACCCACCGGCGGGTTGGTTGTTTAATCCACGTTATTAATCCGTCTCCGTGTTATTCGACCAAATGTCTGAGTAACAGTGAATCAGACACCGTGTGGTGGTGTTTGAAACAACAACACAAGAAGCAGGAGCTTGTGTCTGGACCACAGGAGTGGAATCGTGTCCGCTTGTCCACCGTGTTCGTAGAGTACATGACTCACCGTCTGCCCTGTGCTGTTATTTCATTATCTCACTGACTTTTCCTCAAACATGATTTTTTTCCGCCCTCGTCAGATTCTTTCATTCTTGGACGCTCGATGACAAAGTGGAACAAAGTTGAGCTGGAACAGGAGCAAAGGAGATTTTTTTGTAATTCTGGGGTCAAACAGAGACACGGTTTTCTGTAGATGTTGATTTTAAAAGAAAGAAGTTTGTGAACTGACTCAATACATTTAAGTGATGTTTGCCTTGCTCAGGACTTTTAACTTCTATTGTGGTGATGTTTAAGAGTTTTTCTATAAATACAACAATCAGACACAAAATCAGAATGCCGGTTTATTGGTTTGTTTGTAAGTAAGATTACACAAAAAGTCTCCATGGTTTACCACGAAACTTGATGGAAGGATGTGATGAGGGTCAGAGAAAACCCAAGAAACTTTTGGTGCGAATCTGGATAATTTTTGTTGATTTCTCAAGAATAAGTCAGGGAACATTAAGGGACTGATATTTTTGGGCATGTGCTATTTGGTGCAGATCCAATTAAAATGCGGATCTAGTGAATTCAAATTTTTCCTTGGCCGAGGTATGAACTATACAGAGTGTGTGTTTTAATGTTGGTGGCTACTTGTTGTACTTATACAATATATTCCATCTTCTATACATCTGTCCCTAAGACCTATCATAGTAGAATCTGGTAAATCTTACATCCTTTATATTCATTATGTCAAAAGTTGTCCACAACATCACAGATAATCAAAGCAGGTCCAAATAATGGTGACTTACTTTCATTGTTTAAACTTTCAGCAGCTAACATGGGGTAAAATAAACTTTGGAAGATGACACCACCACGCTGGACAGTAACCCTCCTCTTCCTCATCTCCTTTCACCCAGACCCCATCCCGCTGGAAGTGAGTGAGTAACCAGAGACGTGTATTTTTATTGACTGTGGCTCTCTGCCGTGACACGTCAGGAGGAAGCACCCAGAGGCTTAGGGCTCGGGAGAGAGAGAGGAGACGCTCTCAGGAATGAGGACGGGACACTGATACAGGGAAGTTCCTGCGTCCGCAGCCTCCAGGGCCGAGCAGGCTTCATTTCCCAGGCCGGGCTCGTCTGTGTTTGTGTGTGCACGGACTCAGCAGAGAAACAGATACTGAAAATCAGAACTCACCGTGACGCACTGGTGATGCACAATGGTGACAGAATGTATCATCATCATTGAAATGTTTTTGCGAGAGTGGTTGCAACCCATTAAGGATGATTAGCTCAGAGGAATAACTTTGTTCGCTCTCTATTGCTATCTCCGGCCAAACCCAGTTCCAAACCCTGGCAGTACAGTGAGGTATTTCTCCACAGTCTCCGTGAAAAAAAGAAATATTTTCAATAACCAGCGAAAGATTTCCGTGAACTTCATGACCGGCTTGTCCCACCTCTAACGCTGCTGCCGATTCACCGAGTTGCAGTTGGACACGACGAGAAAGTTTCAATGCCCCTTGGTTGTTTTAAAGATGTGTCAGCTATCTGGTTGAGTTGAAACCGAATCACCCAATCACCATTATCTAGTTGAACCAAAGCACAATGAATTCTGGGATAGTTTCGCCTGAGAAGGACCCACCACTCCCCCAAATGGAGCCTTCAAAATGTGAGTCTCTAGCTCTACACCGTGTTGGTCGAACAAAAACGACATGGTATGGTCTTCCTATTGCGGGACAAGTTGGTGATCCCGCCATGATTGAAAAGATCCTTTTTTTATGTTAACTGTTCGGTTGAGTACTTCATGCTAACATTTGAAAACACTGGCACTATTGTAGAAATACAAAAAAATGGGCTGAATCTATTCGCTAAAGCTCCGTAAAGCAGCTTATTGAGTGTCCCCCTCAGTTATTTGCTATTATTGTCATCACAATCTCAGTCGGAGCTGCTGTAACTCAATTTGTTTTGGTGAACCAGTAATGGATTTACCCCCTCGAGGCACCGGGTTGAGGTCATGGGTTGATTCAATCCCAGTTTGTGTGTGTATCTTTGAAAACCAGACACAAGAACCAACTCCGGCTGGAAACTGATATCATGAGAAAAACTCTTTTATATATATGTTGGTCGTCGTGTTGAATGAGAAGCAGACGCGCGGCCTGTTTTATACAAGCTTTATTTACAATGTCATTTCCAAGTTTTGGCAGCGTAGGGAAGCACATCGATTGGTCCTCGTGGGACAGATGCTGAATGAAATCCATCAACCAAGACACGAGTTATTTTCAGCCCGACACTTCCTCTACCACTGTCACATAAAGTATGTACACGTGTGTTTGTATAAGAGCAATATAAAACTTGGCAAATGGAAGGTTATTTGCTACGTCGGTAAAGAAAACATGAGAAAATTTTTTAAAAAAGAAGCAAACACTGCAAACGTCTGGATGAGACTGACCTGGGAACAGCCTTGTGTTGTTTCTGTTTCAGACTTTTTGACTGGCCCACAATTCAGTTAGCAGTCAAATAACACTGGAAAATACTGGTTACTCGTTTTTTATGACTTTAAACATTACAGGTTTTGGAAAACTGGAAATCCTTGTTCTTCTCTGACATGTGACTAATGAAGATGGATTTTTAAGTTATAGCTAGAAGTCACATTCTGTGAGAAGAAATGTGGCATTAATAAGGTCTCAAAAATTCGGGTTTTAACATTTCTCTGGTTATAGGACAGTAACTTTCTTGTCTACCCACTATCTCATCATTTGCATCAGGGTTATATTATTAAAAATACACACAAGACACAAAAGCAACACAGACAGTGGCTGATTTAAAGGGAAATAACAGGGGGGGTAACACAATCTGTGTGAGATATTAAATAACAAAATGTTTCCCCACCATCCCTGATACGACCAAACAGTACATGTGTTCAATTATATACAGATTTCATAACAAACCAATGGGGATGGACGGTCAGGATGTAATATGACATAATATTACAGCTCAAACTGCAGCGTGGTTTACAAAACACAGACACAATCAGAGACGAGTGAACATCGCAAGAAAAACACTTTCATTTTGCATATCAACTTATACTGAAAACACTTCTGGGATAGTAATTTATTTGATATGAAATCTGATCTGTTTTAATCAAGATTCTTTGATTTAACGCAGTAACACATGCATCCGTAACATTTTAAGAAACACTTCTCCACAGAGTAAGTTCATTAACACTTCAGTGGATGAAACATGTTGAATGTGCTTGTTCTGTTGATGAGGAAACATTCATTTTCAAACAAGTTTTTTCGAGAGCACCGTATTTCCTAGGAAACTTCTCTCCCAGAAACGACCGGAGGTGAAAAGAACCAGTTTTTCCACCGGCCAATCAGAGATGACGCCTTTGTGTCATTTTAAATATAAAGAAGGAGACAAAACACTGAACAAGTACGTAGTAGTAAGTCTTCTCCTCCCTCTGTTGCATAAGACAAGTATATAATAGTGTTTTGATGTCGTATGGAAATCCATTGTAACAGTATGAGCGGTGAGATATTAACAATACTAACAGAAAACAAATTAAACAACCTTTGCTGTACACGCAGCAAAAAGAATAAATAAGCAATTGAGATAAAAATGCACAGAATTAATCAGATTAAAAAATAAGACAATTGGGAGTAAAATAGGTTAAAAACAGAGAAAGCCCTCATTAAACCTACTTAATCTAAACAATACAAGACGTTTATCATGCGGGTGAGATTTAAGCCGATCAAGACATTTTTTTTCAAAACAACACAGTAACACTGGTTTTTAAAAAAAGGCAACACGCCCATTGTCCTAAGAAGACCACCAAGTCTTTTTTCATTTCTTATTTTACAAAAAAGGCACTAAATCGGAGCGTTCGATATATATGCACTTATACCTGTAATATGCACATATCCTCAGGTCAAGGGCTTTGAGTCTTTCCAACACTTAAATATAAAATTTAGGTAAGACCGTTATTTTTTTTTTTTTTTAAAGCTACACAAAATGTACAGTTTCATTTACAGCTACACCAAATTAAGTGTTAGTGATGTTTATATTTGTGTCGAGTGAAAAGTCGAGTATTTTTGCTTTGTGGTCACCGCTGCATGTTTAAACAGTGATTATCCTCCGTGGAGAATTAATGCCAAAACTTTGATTTTGAAACCGACGCTATTGTTTGCCCTCTGCGACGCCTTCTAACCGCTAAGCCCTTTCAATCCAACTTAGTGAACGTCCTCCACGTTAGCCTACGTGAGCTAACGTACAGTTGCGTGTCCTTTTTCCTATCATATTAGAATTTAGTTTTTAATGTAAAGTGCATTAAAAGTGAAACAAAATGCACTTACATCCTACTAGATGAGTAACAAACAACCAGCAGTGATGCATCTGTGTATTAAAACCTGTATTTGATGGAGTAACAGATGTTACACTGACATTAAATAACAGCTAAAAAAGATTCCAAGTGGGCTTAATGGGGGCTTTTCCATGTACACAAGCACATCTTTAACAATGTTATTCATTTAAAAACTCATTTTTCCATCCTATGCTCCTACTGCAAACTGTCCAAAGGCCTCGAGGGCAAACCACTAATGCCCTGTGAGCTCTCCTTTAGTCCACAACTGGTTGTACTCCGATAATACTTGTGGTAAAAGCACTTCTAAGATCTGGCAGCATGATGAGGAGAACCAAGCAGAACCACTGCAGAAGATCCACACTTGAAAAGGGGGGAAAGCTGGTTTCTCTTTTTTGTTTGTTTTTGTTTTGCAGACTCATCTGCAGGCTACACCTCCCGACTGTTTCTCACAGGAGCCAACAGTCCACCGACCATGTAAATCAAAAACAGATACGTGGAGAAATGTCACTGAGGTTTCCTGAAGCAGCGCGAGTCTCACACAAGCACCACAGAGAAGGTCTATCCAAGCAGATGGGTCATTCACAGACTGTCCTCCGCACCCTGTACTCGCCGGTTGTGACATACTGTTGGTTGGATTGTAACAGACTTGATGTGGTGTGGAAGCGCAAGCAGACAGGTTTCATGAAGAGTAAGTAGAGGGGGGGGGGGGGGAGATGGAGAGGATAACAAAGAGCAGGGGAACAAGAGGAGCGAGGGAGCATTTGCCAGAAGGGTGGAAAACGGTGAACTGGGGAAGGAGGGTGAGGGTTTTCTTTTTTCCCGACCACATCCCTCCTCCGGCTCGTGTTGAAGGTTACAACGCATGACACTGCAGAGGGGGGGGGGGTTGTTAGTGCTCATGCTGCGGTGCTGGTTATTCGCAGGCTGGAGTCAATGCAAAGTCATGCAAACGGCAGGCGGGCGGGGGGTTCATGCATGGAGAGCCTCTGCCGCTCGCTCGGCGCTCGCTCGGCCGGGTCAGTGGTGCAGCGGTCATGCAGTGACATTGCTGTTAGAGGAGGAGAGAGAGAGACATGACAGTCAGAAGACAGAAGCTAGAGTCAACGCCTCAGCAGGTCCAACAGAAGACAACAGGTTACATGCACTGGACACTTTCCTGGAATTTTCCAGAGGGGCTGTACGTGAGAGAGTCAGTTGCTCCGGACTTTCAGCGGAACTTAGCAGGCCCCTGATAAAATGTCAGGAGAGTGTCTGAGTGAACCCATGTGACAACGCAGCAGGAAAATGCCCTGAAAATTCACAGCTAGCGAATTATTGTGTTGACGTCTTTTAGAACACGCTATGGAAACCAAAAAAAAACGCATACAAATAATTTGGGATGACAAATCACGTGCAATACACGTAGAAAAGAGCTTTAGGCGATAAAGACAAAAACATTAACCACAGCGCCCAACACCATGACAAACCTTTTCTACTATAACAATGATTCTAAGACGATATGGGAAGTAGCTCTGCTGTGCAATATGGTTTGAACACCTTCTCTTTGGTGACTTATTGGCATCAAGGGAGATTTATAATCTAAATCCTGTTTCAACCGGACAGTACGAGGATCTGAAATTCACAATCTGTTTAACCTCAAGACGAGATTTTCCTTTGACCACATGTCTTCCTATGTATGAGGTGAAACCGACCGTGTGTCGAGGACAATAAACTATGGCACACAAGGTGTTGTCTGAGACAACCTGGTAAATGCTGGTGATGCTAAAAACATGTGAACGGAAGCATTTCTCACTTTGCTGGACGTCGGCTCCGCACACAATGAGAAGCCGTAAACACAGTTAACACACTGATCTCTACTGAGCCCTGGATTGAACTTTCTCAAACAGCCTTCTTTCTTTTTCCCTTGGGAGAAAAATAATCCTTTCACAATTACGTCTGTTACAAGACAAACTGCGTTTTGTTTTTCAAACCAAATCAATCAGAAAATGTTAAAATCAAATTAAACATTTGCATGTGATAATCACACATCTTCCTATGCCTCTGTGCATTTGTTGCTCTATAACACATTGATAAAACAAAGGAGCAACCTTCTGAAACAAATCAAATGAAACATGGACACGTGTGACTGATATTTGCTGTTAGCTTCTTAAAGCTACATCACAAGAGTTAAAACACAGTTAACACGAAACAGAAAATCTGCCAACTCGGGTCACAAAACAAGATGAGCCTCAAACGTTATCACAGGTAGAGATGTGCATAAAGACTGCATGAACAGGTAGAGCGGTTCCTCCCAACAGACATGACGGAGGAGATGCAACTCCTCCCACCCCTGGGGGGGCGAAACTGCCTCCCCGGCAAAGGTTTGCCACAAAGTACAGGTTGAAGAAGGTCAGTGGTTGAAAGGGAGAAAGAAGGGGGGGTTTGGGGTGAGTCAGATCCTATTGAATATGCCGGGGGTTCAAAAATGGTAGAAGCCTGGCATCAGTGGAGTAAAATATGCTTAGTCAGGGGAAAAGAGGTGCAAGTTTTGGGGAGTTCCCGGGATCTCTACCTCATGGATCTGATCAAGAAGGGAAAGAAGACAATCAATTGACAGAAAGGAGGAAATCAAGAACTGAGTGGAGATAGTGAGCCTCAGCCAAGTTCAGCGGATCTGAAAGGTAGTTTGTCGCGGTGCTGTTTCTGCCCCCGTTGCCTTTCTACCTTGAGGTAGCTGGCTGGACGTGGCCGGGGTAGGAGCGGCGGGAGCTGGTGGCTTGTCTCTGCCGGGCCAGGAAGGACTGACCGGAGCCGGTGTTGGCAAGTCGGTCTTCAGCCGCCTTCTTCTGGATAGTCATGCCCTGAGGAAAGATGCAGGGGAAGGTCAGAGGAGGTTTCAGTAATGGGTCACTATAAGTGTGAAGTACATATATATATATGTATAGACTCTTATATAGAACATTAACACCAGCTCTTGATCAAACATGTGACACAGCAAACAGTGACGACTGAACTTATACAACAGTCTATGCCGCCCTCTAGTGGTGAACATGCCAAATTAGTTCATATTTTGAGTATATGCTAGAAAAGAGGTTTTCCTGTGTATCAGCAGTGTTGGGGAGTAACGGAATACATGTAACGGCGTTACGTATTTAGAATACAAATTATGAGTAACTGTATTCCGTTACAGTTACAAATTAAATAGATGGTATTCAGAATACAGTTACATTGTTGAAATCAGTGGATTACATGACGGTATTTCTCGAGTTTATTCACTCTCTCGTAAATCCACCGGCGGCAAAGCCCCCAGGAAGCAGCTGGAGACCAGGGCTGCCGTAAGAGCGCCCGGCCCCCGGCGGCGTGAAGGAGCCTCACCGCTACCGGCTCGGGACCGTTACAGGCCCGGGACCGTGGCTCTGAGAGAGTTCCGTCGCTACCAGAAGTCTACGGAGCTGCTGATCCGCAAGCTGCCCTTCCAGCGCCTGGTGAGAGAAGACCGACCTGCGCTTCCAGAGCTCCGCTGTCACGGCTCTGCAGGAGACCAGCGAGGCACGCCGGGTTCACAACGGAACCCCCCCCCCCCCCTCTTTTTATCTTTATGACTGCTTGTGTGTCTGTATGGAGGGGCAGAGGGGGGCATTTAATAATGTGATTGGTAAAATTGGTAAAATTAAAACTCCAGGACAACAGAAGGGGAATACAAACTATGGGATGCATACTTTATCATTTATATCATATAAAATATCCTCAATATCGTTTAAAATCATTTTTCAGTGTGTTTCCTGGAGCGATACGCTCGCGTCAAGCGCAAAAAATAGACTCGACGCCGAAACGATCGCTGCAAGGCGCGAGGCAGCCTTGGCGCAGGGGGGGGCTTCAGCCTCCGGTAGGACCGGCACAGAGGTGGGAGTGGCTGGGAGCCGGACATCCAGCTGGCCCGCCGCATCAGCCGAGAGAGATTTTAAACTGCTGCTGCTCCACTGACTATAACAACGCCGCAATCATACACTTAAAATATGCAATACAAACCGGAAGTATTCCAAGTATTCAGAATACGTTACTCAGATTAGTTAATGTAATGGAATACGTTACAGATTACATTTTTGGGCATGTATTCTGTATTCTGTAACGGAATACGTTTTGAAAGTATCCTTCCCAACACTGTGTATCAGAGACATTTAGAGTCTAAAAATGTTAACTAAAGAACATGTAATTCATCATGAAACATAAGAGTAGTGTAAAATGTTCTTTCTTTCAATGTTATATCTGACATTGCAATCATTTTCAGGACAGTTACTTTAAAAATGTCTATGATAACGTCTTCACTGCTTTAAATTGTCATTTAAATGATTTTTGTGTCTGTATTAATCTCGTTGTCCTTAAATCCTAGCTCTACATGACAAGTGTCACATATAAAAGGACACTTGACTGGTGTCAAAGCTACTGGCTGCGTAAAGTACTTCTTACCATATTGTACCAGGCTGAAACAATCAGTTTCTCCTCGTAATCCCTCTGGGTCTTTGTCTTGTCCATCTCCTTCTGTTTGGAGGAAAAATAAAGACACAAATACATAAGAAAAGATATACTGTTTTTTTCACATGTTTACCATGTCTCCTGTGAGCAATCATCTACGAGTTGACCTGTGAACATTGACCTACAAGCTGCTGACTCCTGTACACGATCATCTGAGCCTTAGCTAACAAATTACCTCCAGTGAGTGTAACATCCTCTCCTTCTCCTGCAGCTGGTTCTTCAGGGCCTGGACCTCAGGACCTGAACCCTGGTTTTGTTTGGGGTCCAGGGTCCGGATCACCTGGAGGAGAAACATTCAATCACAATCACAATTACCCACAGCAAATATCACTAGTTACAGTGCAGAGTACAAAAGATACTACTGTTGATCCTATGGCAATAAAAATATACTCACACTCTTGGCTTTTTCCAGGTATTTCTTATATCTCTCCTCCATCTGCTTCATGTCTTCATCTTTCTTTTTCAAGGCCTCTTCCAGATCATCCACTCGCTGACCTGAGAGGGAACAACACACGTGTTTGACTCAACCCATCCTGTGCTCTTTAATATGCATTTGCTGAGTCATATCTGTGTTGCAACATCAGGTATTATGTAATTTCTAGGGCTGGGCAAGTTAACTCGTTTCAATGGAGTTAACTCGAGTTAACTCGAGTTAACTCAAGTGATGAGTTAACTCGATTAATTATTTTATCTCGCATTCACTCAGGTTTGATTATTTATTGTTTTATTGTGAAAGTCAGGCTTTTATTTTGTGAAAGTCTGTTGCTGACTGCTGCAGAACAGGAAAAAAGAAAATAATGCTGCAGAACAGGAAAAAAGAAAATAATTGGCGGATAAACAATCGAGTTAACTCATCACTTGAGTTAACTCGATTAAAACGAGTTAACTTGCCCAGCCCTAGTAATTTCTAATATAAAAAGAGGAATAGACAGCAAGAGAGGATGAAAGCAAACAGACTTCACACAGTCCAAATATAGCAGGGGCACAAACTCACTGCTGGCGCTGTATTTAGGCTCCATCTCATCGATGAAGGTGTTTTTCTTCAGTAACTCATTGTTCAGGTCTCGTACTTTCTCCCTGATGGAAAGAATAAAGTAAAATTATTTTTTCGTCCAATTTCTCATGTATATTTGAAGTACAAAGACAGCTCCTGGTGTGTGAAATCACTTACATGTGCTGCTCATATTTCTTTTTCAGAATCGAAGACTGAAAGAGACAAAATGAAAATAACATTAATCATATATTAGACCTTCAACAAACCAGAATTTCAAGAGCCGCTCTGTTGGATCAATGCAGGACCTGCAGCAAACTTTGGCTGTTGATGTCATTTTTATACCTGCAGCTACATTTCTGTGTGATACTAGTCCCTGAGATTGTTCAGTTCCACTTCATGATGGAACACAAGTCCCACAATTAACGGGGCCCTGGGGCAATGTGCACGGCATCATAGAGACACATATAAAATAAACACCTAAAACATAGTTCTGACAAGTTAAACATCTGTCTGATCTAGGATGAACAGGAGTTGATCAAATCTTGAGCATTTCCCATGGCGTCCAGCAGAGGGAAATGTAGAGTCAATTATATTTGGAAATGATCATCATAGTGGATTTGATATTAACGATTCTGGATATCTTATACATACAAACATCTGAAATTTCAAAAAGGGAATCAATAGAGCAGCAAAGCAGAAAGACAATCAGTAATGTTTGGGTGATAACTTGATTTTCTGCTATAATCACAAATAATATTCAGGATTAGATGAGCTTTAGAATTCTTTTTTGCATTTTGATCCTGTGTCAACTATTCATGTTGTAAAATGTTCAATAAAATCACGTGAAAGTTGAAATGTAAAATCTACTAGAGAGAAGTTTCCACACTCAGACTCTAAACTAGAAGACAACAGTATCAAGGGCCAGAGAGGAGGAGAAAAAATCTACAAGTGTCATGTAACTAAGGACTAACCAAAGACGTCTCTATTTCTATCAGGAAATGAAACTGTACCTCAGACTACTGATAGTTGGCTATGAGAAAATGACCTTTCCCTGTGTGCAACAACTCAGTGTAACAAACGCACAGAAGTCAGTGACAGGCTCAATATAAGGTTAAGATCTAATGATTCTTGGTGGACTTCCATCCATCAGATTTTAAATATTATTTTCAGAGAATATCCTCTGAGAAATAGTGCAGATTTATTACATTCTGAGTTGTGACACATTTGGTTCAATACAAACTAAGGTCATGAAAGAGCAAAGTTCAACAGAAGGAACTTGTCTGATATCAAACACATATACTTACTATTGTCTGACAGAGGGAGCATTATTTGGAAAAAAGAAACATAAGTATTTAACTGAATGGCAGGAGTCCCAGCCCGGCCGAATGTGGACGGTTTTATTCCTTAGTCTATTTTCTTTGGGTTCTTTTGCCTAGTTTTGTTTCTCCTGTTTTCCAGCTCAATGAACTTTAGACCATTCTTCTGAAACACTTGATTGTATTGATCTTAAGCAAGGGCAATTACCCAGCGTCCAAAAATGATTTTTGATCGTTTAAAAAAGGCCACAGCACCAGGTCTTCCTTGCGATTGCAATAGCACATCAACACTCTGCTTACTGTGCTCTTACTTCTTTAAACTTGACTCCATCTGTTAAATACTGAAAGTATCACTGATCTTTTCATCTTCAGCAAAGAGGAAGGAAGTTAAGAAAAACTGATCGGAGGCTTAATCTACACAAACTGACAGAGAAGGAACCGGAAACCCCGACAAAGACCACAAAATGTTTTTGATTAAGGTTGATTATGTACTAAAGGCGCATAGTGATCGTAATTGACACACATGCAAGCTCTCTCTCACACAAAAGCCTTGTTGGGTCCAAACCTCCTCGTCCTAAATACCAGTTGTTTCCTACTAGAATCTGGTTCAGGGGAGACAAGGAGCAGAGAAGAAGGCTGGTTTCTCTTTTGTGTTTAGGATCACAGATTAGACATAATGTTATTATGAACAGCAGCTGGTTAATTTATGTGAGGATTTTAGTTTGTAAACTTCAAGCCAGTCAGATGACCCAAGGCTTCTGTTTATTCAAAGAGAAACAATGATTATGTAATGCTACAATATAGAATTTAGATAAAAGCAAACACACAAAATAAACAAAGTGGATACAATAGGTGTTAGAAATGGTTAATGTTAATAAGTTAGTAATAACAAAGGGAAATCAAAAGATTTTGGTTCTATGCACTGGCCAGATAAATAATTGTGAGTGTGTAAGGAACCTAAGATAAAGTACCTAAAGAACCTTGACCCTTCAGGAGGAGCAGTGTACTGCAGTCTTGCTGACTATCTATATCTATCTAGTTGTGGTATGAAGGGAATTTCATTTTCTTTACAGTATCAGTAATGTGCACAAACACACAATACATAACACATTCTTTATAACTTACATCATCTGCTTGGGAGCCCTGTTCCTCAAGAGACTTTTGCAGCTCCTCCACCTGACCCTGTTCCTCCATCAAGCGCTGATTGATTAACCTGGATGAAGCACAGAAGACCAGTCAGACTACATAGCTTAAAGAAAGGAAGCAGCAAAGTTATGCAGTGGTAGATAAAAACCATAGAGGCAGGCTTCTGACTCAAAGGTCAAATTGATTTTCCAGTATAAAGAAAGGAGATTGATCTAGGTTCTAAAACAAGGAAATAATCTCACCACAGTCAAAACTACATAAAAAAGCAACAGATATTTCACTTCTACATCTTTTTATATATATCTTTTCTTTGGCTGTTAATCTGCACGTTCCTCTGCTCATCATTGCTGACCTGTTCTCCGTCTCCAGCTCGTTCTTTCTTCTGTTTGCGTCCTCCAGTAGACTCTGCAGCAGAGTGATCTTCTCGTTGTCTGATCCCTCCTGGGCCAACTTCAGCATCTTGTTCTCATGCTGAAGACGAATCAAATGTTCTCTGTAAGAAAAAAAAACACAGAATAATTCATTCCATGTTACAAATAACATGGATTTCTGATCACAATTGACTGAAATAGTAATGGTTATCAAACACCTTTAATCTGCAATATCTCTTAACAAAAATTATTCTGGTATCATATCAAAATGAATCAAGACAAATGGGGTTTTCAAACTGTAAAAGCAAAATCTTGTGAAACCTAGACATGATATAAACGTATTTGAGTGGGCATCAGTTAATATTTGGTAAGAAGATAAATCATGTCTGTACTTGTCTAACTTAATTATTTGAATGAGCAGCCACTTTACTTGCCCAGTGACATATCTAATCTGCACCTTAACATAAGAATCAGAATTCTGGTAGCACTGAGTCAGAACAGTCTGTTACTCGAGTCTTTCTTTAGGGTGTGGCTGCTGACTCCTTTCCAAACTGAAGAACCGGCTTAATGTTTATACACTCGCAGGCGGTGGCTAGTCAGTGTAAAGCTGAGGGAGAAGGGAGGCAGAGTTGAGTAAAGGTTCCAGCGAAGCTTATTCGATAAAAACTATATTAAATAAACTTGACTGGATTGCTCTGGTGGAGTTTTGATTCCTGCACTGCAGCAGACAGAGAATAACTGTGTGTTTCCAGCTGTTCATCTGGCTGGGTTCATTTCAGAGGAAACCAGAAATGATCAAATCCAGATGTGGCTTTTAAAAGGCCGCTTCAGCTTTTCACATACGCTCACTCGAACTGATGACCAACAAAAGAGCAAGTTACGTAGTTTGTATCTCTGATATCTCACGTGAAACTTTGCTGAAGCTAAAAACATTTTTCTTTCGTTTTTTGAATCCCTGCTGGATATGACATCTCAAGAAACTACAGCTTTCCACTACTCTGCCACAAAAGGCTAACAAATAGTTTGGATTGATTTAACTCAAGTACAACATTTGTTCCATAAGCAGCTTTTGTAAGATTAGGATTTCAAAGGAAATCCACATTGTTCTGGGTTTGCAAATGCTGAACTAAAATCCAGGCACTTTATGTGACCAGAAGAAAACCCAGCCCTCTTGGAGAGCGGCAGCCAGGCTGATGTAACTCACACACAACTATTACATAACTCACTACAGAGAGAGAAGGCTCATTTCAGGGCCAAACTCTCATCTACCTTAATTTGGCAGAAAAAGCAGCAGGGGGGAAAAGGCTTGAAATAATCTGGCTGTAGCACAGCAGACAGACAGTAAACACAAAGCAAGACCAAGAGGGGGATCCAACTGCCAACCAATCGTTGTAGAGCACTTTTCAAATTGCTTCCTTAATCCTAACTGATCTGATTTTAACAAGCAACTTGCAATATGGACTTTAAAATCTTGAAAAAAACTGTTAAGTAAATGTCTTTCGTGTGACAATATACAGGATTTTGAAGATGCTTGTGCTCAAAATTTTTTACTGCTGATATTTATCACTATGTAAAATATAATATTTAATTTACCCTAACTGACCTAATAAGTGTAATTAAAATAAATTATAGTCATACCGAATCTCTGGGGTTGTGATCTCAGCAGCCAGCGAATCTGAGCCGTCGTTGCTGACCAATGGGAAGAGACCTGGGTAAACAGATAGTGTTGTTGTTATTAGAGGTCAGGAATAAACCCCACTCAACACAAGCTCAACTACTCATGTTTGGCTGCATTTCCTCACTAGATGTAAGCTGTCCCTCCTGAGCCTGGACACAGTGCAGCTCCTCAATCGTCTCCTTCAGCGAGTCTCTCTCCGTCCGCATACGCTACAGAGGGAGACAGAGAAATCCATATGATGAAGTGATACAGAGAGCGGAGACCGTTTGATCATTCCAGTTTCACTCATTTGTTTATTAAGGAAGTGAATTGAACATACATCTTTTTCTTTTTGTAGGGAGTCCACTTTCTCTTTGACACGTTTGTACTCGAACTCCATCTTGTCGGCCTTTTTAGACTCTTCCGAAAGTCTGTTCTGAAGTTCAACCACCTGCGCAGAGCGAGAAGAGTTGGAAATGAGATGTTATCCATGGGTTACGGTTAGATGCTCCTGTCAGGGGAATTGTAAATTAAGATGTTTGCGAGTAAACAACATGGCAGTTGATTGGGTACCTGTCTCTTGTAAGTCTCCAGCTGGCCCTTGGTGGCATTTGCCTTTCGTAGCTCTTCTTCCAAACCGACGTTGGTTTGCATTAACACTGTGTTCTTCTCCTCCATCAACTTATTCTGAAGAACAGCCACGGAAAAGTAAGCATCATTGTGCTGACTTATATGGATATTTATACGCTGTAAGTTCCTTCTGTGTGTGATTGAGTACCTGTCTCCTCAGAAGTCCCATGTCCTCCAGCTTCTTCTTGTAGTGTTCCACTGTCCCCTCCAGTTTGGAGACTTTGTCTGATGAATGCCTAGAGGGGGAAAACAATGAGCGGTTTCATTTTGTGAGGTTACATAAAGGGGAAAGCTTTACTAAAGCTCTGTCTGTGTAGCAACATGCCTGCAACAACACATATCTGATATAACAGGAGAGTGGTTCCAAAATGAAATATTGGGCTTTTGTCATCTCCTGTTTCTTTCTGACTGTAACACAATGAATGCTTACATTACATTTTCCAACTTACCGTAAAACATCCATCTCATCCTTAAGAGACTGGGCTTCATCAGCCAGTGACACAAGCTCTTCATTCTGTGACTTTACATCAATCAGTTCTTTATCAAGCTCCTCACACCGTATCCGGTAGTCATCTTTTGCCGCCTCCAACCTAAAATGAGTTAATAACAATAATCATCCTTCCAATTCAGTAGAGCCAGCGCTCACTTTTCAAGTTACAAAATCTCCTTCCATCTCCTCACCTGAACGTTTCCTCCTGTAGTTGCTCGAGTTGTGTCTGCAGCTGGAGGTGTCTGCGTCCAGCTGGGCTGTTGATGTCCTCTATGGAGTCCGACTGGTTGAGTCTCTCCATCATGACCTGGTTTTCTGCGAGTAAACTGCTCTTCTCCTCTTGCAGCGCTGCCACCTGGGGAAGGGGGAGGTGGTGAAGAGAAGGGGAAAGAATGGAAGAACGGAGGAACGTAGGAAAAAGAATAAGAAAAGGAGCAGAAGGAGACGGTCCAGTGGTGAGATGCACAATTAGAGGAATAGGGAGAAGAAGGGAATTGGATAAGAGGAAAGTGGAAATAGAGAGGCAGACAAAGGGGAAACAAGTTAGAAGGGAGTGAGACTAAAGCTTTCAAATTGCATCTGTCAACATTTTCTTTAAACAGGTTAATCACAATCACTGCATCATCAACCGCAGTGAGGAAGCAAAGACACACCGGACACACCAACATAGCAAATAGGGCTACATATGGTTTGATGTCGTTTTGTCATTGTGATAGACAGGGAATCAAACTCCACACAAAGCAAAGCAGAAGCTGGTTATTTTCACTGCTATTCCCACCCTTTCTAATCCCTGGTTGTTGTTGGATTTATTAAAACCTGAATCAATAAACCCTTCATAATATCAGGACTATTAAAACAAACTTGACTTGCTCTATGAGGTTAAAACCTTGAGCTCTGGTATGAGTGTTGTCCACAAATGACGTAGCAACTGTGTAAGTGAGGAAGTGAGAGGGATCATATCTATCGTCTTGTGACACCAGTGGAGAGTACTTCGGGTTTCACTGTATTGACTTGTGTTTTGTTCAAAGTTCAATGTGTTGTCCTGTGTCACATATTTTGTATAACTACAAGTAGACTAAAGAAACTGAACCGGTAGAAGTTTTTAAATATATTTGACAGCTGATGATTTTTGACACTCCTATGTGTGGAATGTAAGTCATTTGATTTAGTCAGTAACACTGTTATGTGGAAGCATACTGGGAGAACTTGCACCAGTGTGAAAAACCGGTAGAACAAACTTGGTTCTCGATGTGCACTTCCAAAAGTCGAAAATCCTTAGCAGTAATGTAACATATTAATAGCATATAATCTGTCAATATGTGTCATATATCCAACCAACAGTTCTACTAGTTAATGATTCCTTCCTATTGGTCCAAAAACCTCTTGCTGCCTACTGTTGCTGTGGGACAGTACATGAAACACAACAGGGTAACGAGGCAGGATGTTGTCGTTGAAGGGGCGACATCTGACACATCCACACAAGTGTGTGGCTGTGTGCACCGAGAAGACCGTGTGTATACGTGTGCACAAACACTTGTGCATAAACGTGTACACACACATGCACACATAATCAGGACAAGGGGAGATCTTGGTTCCAAAAGGGATGCTGGTGCAAGCAGACTGAGAAAACGATTCCAGGACTATTAGACACACCACACACCATGGATGGAAGGAAGAGACGGAAAGAAGAAAGTTTGGATTTACCCTCTCTTCTAGCTCATTAAACTCTAACCTCAGTCTATCACGCTCCTCTTGGACATGGAGGGCCTTTAAAGCAAGGCACACAGTATTGAGAATAGTCAGGAAATAAGAGGAAAGTGATTTATCACAACAAGAGAGCAGGTAACAGTTTAATATACAGCTCCTTTTTTCTGAATAGCAGAAAATAAATTCTAAATGTCAATTTTGATTAGATGATGAATATATCATCTCTTCGTCTGCCACAATTTGACATTGTTAAGGTTCATGCGGTTTAATTAAATTTGTACAGAAAAAGGGAGCTGCTTTTAAAGAAATACAAAGCATAACACAATTAGATAGTACAAGTGTGTGAATGTGTGACCACTGTGTATTTATAACTATGTCTTTCTCTGGGTTTTGAATGTATTCAACCTAAAAAACTATTAAGTACACAACTGCAAACAAATGTGCATTACCCCATGCAATGAGGTTATGTTTACACCCATATCCTTTGATTTGGATTTCAATTTAAAAAAACAACAACACACAAACACATTGTGGTGTGTTCTACTTTATCTCTCCTTCACCAATTTACTCATTGTAGATAAAGATCAACTATGTCAAATATAATTTTAATGAGGAGAAGATCATTGTTCACAAAAAATATTTAATGCCTGATAATCAGAAGTTGAAATCGGCCTTTGGCTTCAGCAGCAGATGATATAAATGTTTCTAACAATGCTGTTATTTGAGTAATATCTACGATTTAACTGGGATATTAGTTCCAGCACCGCATAATAACCAGCCACAAATAATGTTATCCATCTTAATGTCAAATTATCCACACAGACTCACTTTTTATTAGTGTCATTCAGACATTTGACTTATGTCTGTTGTATAAACCAGCGTTCAAATAACATGGAGGATTACAACTGTGTGAACCTAACCTGCATGTCCAGCTCACGACACCTCTGAGCGATCTCCTCCTTCGTAGACAAAGCATCGTTCAGCTCCTCAGCCGTTTTTTTCAGCTGAGAACAGAAAGACATCACAAATGTTAAAAATATAATTTATTTTCCATTGACTTAAAGCTCAAATACTGGATCTGGGGTGATACAAATAAAATAAACAAAAACAGTCACAGTTTGTACACAGAGTACCAGAGGTTTGAAGTTAAGTTTGTATTCTAGCAAGTATAAAGATATATAATAGCAAGTGTATTTCTCCTTGAAACTTGAGATCTCTTTGATGCCACTGTTAGAAAAGAGAACTGAAACCCTGCAGGGTTCAATAAAGGCTCCATACCTGTCTGTCTAGATCCACATACGATTCATTTCCTCCCGTCACCGGAGTCTCTTTACTCATCAGCTACAGGAAACACACAAAAAGAGGTCAAAGGATGGAAGAAGTTGCCTGGTTTGTCAACTCGGCTCTTGTACAGGATTAACAGCTGTATTCTGCAAATGTGTCAATTCAATTACACCCACAACCCTGCTCAGAGTAAAAGAAGAAATCTGACTAACCCCATTGTGTTCTTCTCATAAATCAACTATCAATTGCAAACACTATTTAATCCAGGTCTAACGAGCTTGATAGTCTAACCTCTTGGATGGCTGTCATGACAACGTGCTGCACCGACTCCTCCATCATCATTATGGTCTGGATGTATTCTATAGAAAAAGAGACACAGTTATGAGCTAAATTCAAGTTTCGTGATATAAAAGACAGACAAACAGAATATGGAACACGCACCTTGTTTCTGCTCACAGTTGACAGCACAGCCCAGTATGAGCTGCAGCATCCTCCCCAGCTCTGTTGGGTCAGAGTGTTCTCCGATGAGGTTAACATCTGGTAGTGTGAAGTCATTAATGTGCTGGCCTAGGATCTTGAACGGGAGGAAAACACGTTATTGTGATTTATAATGTGGTAAATATTCCATCAATGAAATTTGGATTATCATGGCATGTATTGTGCTTAAGGGATTAAGTGTAGATAAGGCAATCATAACCTCATGGTATACAAAGGGTTATTGAGACCGAATATTAGGCATTTTTATTTCAAAATGAATACGGTAGATGGTTCTTACCTCCTGGTTATAGTCGATGACGCCTTTCAAAATTTTCTTTAGATTGCTGATCTGAAAAGAGAGAATACTTATGTAGACATTTACCCACAATATTTGAAATATTAATAACAGGGATCACCAATTGAGACTGACAAATATTATATGCAAATATTATATTTATGCAAAAGAAATACCTAAAACTATGCAACCTTTGACATACGACCAAATGATGTCTGATCCTTACCTTTAACCTCCAGTTGTCCCCGACCTCTGGCTTGATTCTACCAATCCAAGCGTCACTGAAATACACTATATCTCTAAATGATGAAGACAGAAGAAAAAGGGAAACATTAGGTTTTCTTTCGTTTACTTTTGTAAATAGAAATATAAAAACTAGTTTGATGAGAGGGCAATCTTCTTTAAGGAATTTGAATGAGAAAAAATGCCAGGAGTGATGGAGTCACAGTCCTACTGAAAATGTCAGTATGTTTCCTCATTAGTGTAAATAAACATTTAAATATATTGTTTTAAAATATATTTCAGTTTGCACAGATATGTCAAAACACATGGCTAAAAAAGGGCTTTTATAAAAACTGACCAGATATAATACATTTGCCACATAGACTTTCACAGAGTATGTAAACTTACATTTTCTGTAGAGCTTGGGCCATGACGATGCCACTCGTCAAGTCATCCACTGTCTTACATGGAGCCTCCACTCCAAAAGTCTGGATCTAAACAATAAAGAGAAAAACAATTATTATTTTATCAGATTATGTTGTTGACCTTCAGCATAATCCGCTCAAAACATTCAACAAAGACTTTACTGAAAAGCTGTGACGCATTCCTTCCCCAAACACCCGACCACTCACACAAATGAGGATTTAATTATACTCTTGTGGACGCACACAAAAATCTGCGAACACCAGGAACATATAATTGTTCTTATTATAAAGCTCTCTAGTCCGCTTGGAGTCTGTGGACACATGCACAGTTGGCTTCTTTGTATTGCAGTGGCCACGTTGGAGGGGAACTGGGAGTCCGCACACAGCCTCGCATACACCAGCTGATAATGAAGTCAGACCCGAGAAGACTGGCATACTTGGAGATGAACAAAGTGTGACACTATCTTTACACATTCACTCTCACAAGCTGTCCTGGACAACCCCAGTCTTTCCCTGCTTGCCACTGAGCAGCACCAGAGGGGTTGGGGGTTACTTGCTCAATGAGACTTCAGTGATGGCACTGAGAGAGGAGCTTTAAATATATTATATAATGTTTGGACCAAACAAGACTGAAGCACATCCACTTTGTCTTTCTTTCCAGTTATTGCACTTGGCCTGTCTTTGTTCCCATTCTGCCACTCGTCTCCACGCTTCCTCCGGGCTAAACGTCTGTTGCCCAGACAGAAGTCAATATTCCTCTCAGTCCGTGTGCCAAAAGAGGAGGAGGAACTGGAAGCAGGAATGTTGGAGAAGGGACAAGAAGAAAATGACAAGAGAAGATTGAAATTCTGCCTGCGAGTCGTCACCATTCCCTTCTCATGTTTCATGACGTGGCTCCAAAATGACACAGAGCTCAATGAAGAGCAGCTAAAAGTGTCGGGTAAGCAAGGATGTGTCACTTCATCCATTGGAATCTAAATTCCCCGCTGAGGAAATACTGGCTGTGTTTACACAATTTTCCTAAAATAAATACGATGCAAGAACAAAACCCTCTCCAGCTACTGACTTGACAGGTGTACTTCATTCAAATGAGTTTAAACAAGTATAACAAGTGAATAAATTCACTGTACTTTATTAATTCAACTCGACTTTAGAAGTCTGGAATATTGAGCAGCATTTTGTTAACCCATGAAAAGGAAATAAGAACATTGCATCATCATATATCAGCGAAGTAAAAAAGGGATATTAGTATAAAGAACTTTGACACGGCATTATGTGTAATGTCTCCCTTTAAGTGTAAGCTTGAAAACATTGTCGCCATATTTTCAAAATGCCGCAATGACCATAACATGACCTCCAGGGGGCTAATAATAGGGTCAGTCTCTATGGGTATAACCATTGGGCATGAAAAAGCAGTTTGATGATTTTATTTGGTCACTGGTTCATACTTCGACTATTTAAAAACCTTAATTTAAAATTATGAGTAAAATCTGAAGTTTCCTAAATTGCTGCTGCATGATTGTGTGTATGACAGCTTTCAAATAAACGACCCAACAACCAAGACAACCTTTCTACGTCTGATCACTTTCAAATCACCTGTATTATTATTCCTATTTCACCACTTTCTGGTGTTTCCGGGCAGCCAAGTACCGGAGAGGGAGCGGCTTCTCTTGAGAATCAGTCAAGCAGCTTGCGGCTGAAGCCAGTCACCGGCCCAGAGCCAACACACAAAAGGTCCAAAACAATACCGACAATTACATAACAGTCATTACCAGTGGTAGACTGAGAAAATCCTTACCCACTTCAATTACCCACACAGTGCTGACTCCATCAGTTCAGTTACAAAAGTCCTTTACTGTGATGCTACGTTATCTTTTAGAATGAGCTACATTCTGATGACATGTGTCTGGATACCGAACGAACACAATGCAGGTGAATACCGTTTGTACTGTCAGCATCAATTTGTTGAAACTCAGATGAGCATAAATATGTAAGCTGCAGGGACACTATTAAAATAGAATTGAATAAAGAAAGCACCGTGGTAGAAATTGGTTTCATTCACACCTATTGTTCTAAACTTGATGATGGCTCTCCAGTGCGGCAACGATCTGCATCACTTCCTTTAGCAGGAAAGACGAAGGAAAGTAAATAAAGGAGGAGCCCCCCCATCAGAAAACGACAACACACAGCCACCAGAGGCCTTGACAGAAACATGACAGCCAGTCAACAGCTGGTATCCACACACTGCTATAAAGCATTTGGGAAGGGTGACTGTAATGCCTCACGCTTGAGGTCAGTCCGGACTCTTCATCAAGACCTATTTTTGCTGATGAGTTATGGTGTCACCTTTAGGTCCAACATATCTGTTGCATATAGACCAGACGTTCTGTCTTCACAGGGTTCTGTAGCTGCATTTACCCGCTAAACCATTGTTCCCGAGCATCAATACATTCACGTGGCCACATGAGCTCCGTACGCTCGACTGCGTTGATACATCAACAAAACTGTAGCGTGCATACCACTGAACTACAAAGCCTTTGACCGAGACATATGCCCCCCATGTGATGTCTCTGGAACAGCACAGGGGGGTCGCTGCAGGTGAGTGGCTTTATGTTGTTCGGGACATTGTGCAGGGTGTCAGTGAATGAAGCCTGTTTGTGCTGGCTTCATAGAAATGAATGGTGACACGAGAGTTGTACGTTGTTAGTTTTAGTCTGACATTTGTCATTTAAAACTTTTTGGTACTTGGAAAAAATGAGTAAATCTGCTATTGAAGCTGTCACTCACAGCTGATTGTAACACTCATCTAGTGCAGTTTAAAGTTGATAGAATATCTCATATCTCTGGGCTAAACCATGTCCTGCGTCACAGGGGTCGCTTCCTAATCAGCTTGTTATGATCGTATCAATCACTGAGCCTTAGAGCACTGATCACAAAGCGAAACAAGGTCAACAACCACAGCTGCATATATAGAAACATTTAAATATCACCATCTCTTAAGATTTGCTAATAAAGTAGATCATCAACGTCTTCAAGATCGATCACAATATAAAATCATCAAATCCTCCAACTACAGATGCGTTTACTACACATCCGAAATACAGTGGTTTCATGCATCCAGGCCAGCACATCTATCAACAGAAGTGTTTTCTAATCAGCTTTAGCTGGAGGCTTTCTTAACTTTTGATTGTGTCACACAACGTGTGTGAGCTGCAACACAATATTGAAAACCAATTAATCTGACAACAAAGCACCGAGTGACCTGAGGCATTTTGAGGTTCTGGTTTAGTTTAACACTTGCTTGTGTTCCGTGGTCTTGCCAGATTACAATCAGTCTGCTTTGATCACATCATCTAAAGCAATGAGCGAAAAGGAAAGATAAGAGCGCTTCATTACAAGGTGTGATTACCATGATCACCTTTAGTCTTAATGGCAAAATAATTGGTGCAAATGACAAAATGACCTATGACAACACACAGAAAGCAACACAAATAGAAAGCAATCCCTAATATCCGTGGTGTAATTACTACAAATTGATGTGTTCCGTTTTGTAAAAGAAAACCACAGGTTTGTGGATACAGATGGGAAAATAGTTGAGTTGTGGAAAAGCATGTGTGTGGGGGAAAACTGTGCTCTCCTCCTGCTCTGCGTGTGAAACCATTGCTGTCATGGGTTCCCAATGATCCACATCAGGGAGTATGAGATGCTCTCTTACATAAAAGTGACTCTGCAACTAGTACCAGATAAAGTGGCACTGTGACTTCACAGTTAACAGGTATGTGAGGAATGTTTTCCTGCCACATGATCATTACTAGGAACTTGTTGTCGTACATAAACCAAGCAACAACAACCAGAGGTGGAGGTGACAGTGACGTACTAGAATGCACATCGGCTGTGACTGTGCATCAAAAAAAAAAGTTACCATGTTGCTGAACCCAGTTTGTACCAGAACCATTATTTTGAAGGTCGGCAGATGTTATGTTTTTGTCTTTGTAATAGTGAAAGAAATACACAAAAACTACTGGACACATTGCTAAAATATTTGTTCCGAAAACAACCCATCAAATTTCGCGGGATAGTTTGTTTGTCTACATTTTCATTGATTTCACAGAGAATTATTCATGGGTCTTGATGAAACACATCAAGCCTGTTTGGGGGACTGGAATATGTGAATCAGATTCAAATAAAAATCTGGATCTAGTGTTTAAAATGGTTATCAAGGGACTGTCAGGACCTGGTGGAGGTACATCCTTTCTGTATGTCCTTCTAATTTTAAATATGTCTACATTCTATTCCAACAAAGAGTCCACAAACAAAAAACTTGATTGCATTGTTTATGTAATGTACATTAAATACTTCTTGTTTATGTTTATGCTCTACACACCAGATCTTAAACTATTTATGAGGTAACACATGACTTTGAAGTTAAGTTCACCTAAACAAAGCTCCACTATGACCAACACCACATTCATGTTATCACTGTACACTACTGACATGTATGCAGGTTGTGTGTAGTAAACACATCTAAGAACCAATGCAGTTTACAGCAAGTGTCATTTCAGCAAGACAAGCCACAGATAGGTGTAACCCTTTGCTCTCATATGCCCAATGGCTTTTTCCCATCTATGCTGTAGGTTCCATGTTGCATTGAAGCACTGACAGTCACAACCAAAACAATCGTGTTGACATTATTGATGCTACTCTGCAAACACACATTCTGATAGGCATTGTCACAGAGCTGCCTCTCCATAATGTCAACACAACAGCACATGATCCTTTAATCTGAAGCCTTTATTCCACTCGATCGCTGTTTTCAAGCCTGGACCTGGAGACTGGAGATACCCGACGTGAGGCTACAGATCAGAGAAAAGACCCAGTGAGCTACTTGGTGATGTGGATCAGGAGGAGGGATGGGGAAGGACAAGCGAGGAGAGTGAGACAGGAGACAACAATGACAGGAATTCAGACTGAAAGCAGATCGCTGTGCTGTAGCGTTACATCTCCGATCCAGATGAAAACATGAAGCGGGGACACAGGAGCTGAAACCCGGCCGGCGTCCCTCTCGTTTCGCCCCTGGGACTAAACATACCCACCGAGCAGTGGGAAAGTAGAGCTAGCAAAGGAGCTAAGCAGCTAGCTAGCCTGTAGCTACCCCTGACAGATGAGGAACAACACATCAGCAGCTCCAGCAGCCAAACAGCTGGCCGGCCTGCACACGTAACCACTCGTCCCCCCGGCTCTGCCCCGTTAGCTCGCCCAGCTAGCGTTAGCTCCGGGGGCTAGCTAGCGTCGCCGGACAGCCGGACAGCCGCCAACCGCCAGCCCGGTACTTCATCACCACCTACCCACGTCAGGAGGCTTCCACACAGCTCCATCCGATCCAGCGTCCCCGTCCGACTCATCGTTAAGCTAACCGGGAGTGTGTTGAGCTGAAGTGAGCCTCTGGAGTTTAGCTCCCGACGTCCGCTGCTCGACTGTCTGGTTCGCTGGCTTCGCTGCTCCGGCGTCTACCGGAGGAGGGCCGAGCGGGGGGGCGGAGTCAGTGGTGGAGCTTAAAGGAGCAGTTCACCGTGCAGATGGAGAGTGGAGTGAAGTGGACTGGAGTGTTGGAGTCCACAAAACACACAACACACAACAGTGTTGCAGCCACAGTAAAATGCAATTGAATTTAGTGGAGACTGATTCTTAAAAAGGTCATAACATGGCTCCATACTGCTCCTGTGGTCAATCAATCAATCACATTTTATTTGCATAGCCCATATTCACAAATTACAATTTGTCTCATAGGCCTCTAACATAATGTGTGACATCCTCTGCCCTTAACCCTCAGCAATAGTAAGGAAAATCTACTAAGAAACCCTTTTTATAGGGTGAAAAGAAGGTAGAAACCCCATGGAGAGCCAAATGTGAAGGATCCCTCTCCCAGGACGGACAGCAGTGCAATAGATGTCAAGTGTAAAGGAGAACATCATCAAGATAGAGGTTTTAGCAGCATTGATAAGGGTAAACATTTTGAAGCATAACTGAAGGTCAATGAATTGATTATTGTCAGTAATGGTCAGTATCTGAGGAGAAATACTATGTATCAAGCAGTCCTGCTGCAAAATAGTCTATGGTCAGCAGCCAGCAAGATCATGATCCACCATCAAGATCGGATGCCACAATAGGTCCACTGCTGCCATTAGGATCCATCATCAGCTGCCACCCTGATCGTTGCGTCATCCAAGTGTCCGTATCCCCAACATTCAAATTCAACTCAAAACGGCTTCATTTACATCGTGTATTTAGCCTAAAAGTCAACTGTTATCCTCTTCTGGAACCACAATCACGCCTGGATGTCAAAGGTCATTCAGGTTAATAACATGTTGTATATGTTGTATATGTTGTATATGTTGTATAGTTGAGTTTGAATGTCTGGGCTTAAAGACACTTGGGTGACAACACAAAAGCAGTATGGAGGCATTTCATGTTTTTTCTTCCTGTTGTTTTTCCAGTTTGAAGGCGTGGTCGCCATTTACTTCAATTCACAGGTCACATTTGTCTGGAGCATCAACAGAGAATGATACACACCACCAGACTCGATAAAGGAATGTCATGACAAGGATCCAAGGAGTAGTTGACTTTCAACCAGAAGGTCACCTGCCAAAATCCCAACCCCTAAATGGCCGCTCATAGATGTTGAATGCACTAATTGTAAGTCGCTTTGGATAAAAGCGCCAGCTAAATAACATGTAATGAAACGTAATGTAAAGTAATGATCCTGATTGACACGTCAATATTGACTCAAATCAGAGAACATGCAGGTGGTTGTCTCATAGCATCAGTCACTCAAGGGAATTAAGGTGGAGGGAGAGGAAGTACAATATACCACTAAAACTGTAGATGTCAGATGTTAAATCATGTAATATCCCAGTTGTGAATCGTGATGTGAACTTGGGAGTATGTGAAGTGCAATGTTGGTATACGTTAAAAAACATTTTCTGAAATTCTGAGGCACATTGCACCAAAGCATTGACTCTTCCTGCAGCTTCAGTATTTTTCCCACAAGATTCAGACTCTCATCGAACCGGTTCTCAGCTGCAGACACATGTACGACACGTTGCTCTCGTTCCCCTTCAGTTTACCTATCACACACAAAGGGGGGGGGGGTGCAAGTGCCGACACCCTGGAGACAAAGCTGAAGAGACGCCGATGAGAGAGGAGAGTGGTATGCATGTATATATGTTTGACTTGTGCCACACCTTGACTTGGTATTCCAGCTGGGACCTAATAGGGTTTTCTCGGAATCTGGTGCTGTCAAACAAACTGAATGAATTCTAAGGTCGACTCTTGATCCGCCACGTGACTCTGAACTCTCTCCTTCATCTATTCAGGAACATGACGGTTTGCTGGCTCAGCAAAAAGAGCCCCAAGAAAGCAAATGGCCTGGATAGAGTTTCAGCTCCCACTCTGAGGCAGCCATTTTCAGCCTGAGAGGCAAGACCCCTTGTTGGCAGAAACAGAATCATGTGTATCTACATATTTAAGATACCCAACGTTTTCCACTTCAAAACACCAAATAATAAAAAAATTTAAAGGTTTGTGACGTGGACGGAGTCGTTCAATCATCAACATCCATATCACATCTGTATTAACTGTAGAGAAGCGATGTATACTTTGAGATAGTTATTACATTTTCAGAAGTTGGAGATTTATGTTTATCGATCATCAAGACCTTTGGTTTGACAGGTTGATATGTGCAGATCTCATTAGATGCAACCTCAGCAAATAAAATAATTCAGTGATTTTTACACAAAGGCTGTATTTCTTGTGTCGTTGTGAATATGCATAGTCACTGTTTTATTCCATAAGTGCACCTTCAGTGTAATTGACCAATCAAGCTGTATGAGATAATATAGTTGTTGCAACACTCAGTTGTCTGGCAGGTGACAACATGGACACAGCAAGAGGTAAACTTTAAATGCATATAATTAAGACAGAACATTCAAAATCACATATCACAATATTGTCTCCATTATGACCATATGCACGTTTAAAAACATGACTGCTTTTGGCATATTTTCAAAGAATTGGCTGGATATCATGATAGTTATTCGGTTACTGCACCGATTCATAGTAGACTTCCTCCAACAGCACATCCTTCTTCCACAACCCTCTTTAAGTTGTATCAGTGGTGGCTTTGAACACATTCAACTTATGAACCATTAATGAGGAATTCTACAAACAGAGGCAACATTCTCACGGCTCATTCTTCATCCAGCTCCTTTCCAGTGATGAAGGAACACCTCAGGCTTTCAAAGTGAACACCTCAGAGAGAGCCGGCCTTGTCGATGAACTGTCCTTATAACATTTACTCAGTCTTTATATGCCCACATCAGCTGCTGAGTTCTCCTCTTCCCCGAGCCTGCAAGCTAAGGCCTCCTTTCCCCCCCCCGCCCCCCCTCCGAGTGAGCACCTAGCCGTTCAGTCTCTGCGTCACCACCTCCCTGTACATGATAGAGATGTACACAAAGAGAAGCAGGATTACAAAGAAATCATCAATGAATCCCAGGAGACCGAAAAGCGCCTCTGGGAGGATGTCCAGCGGCGAGGCCAGGTAGGTGAGAGCACCAATGATGCAGAGGAAAATCCGAACCCTGAACATCCAGAAGAGGCCGCCCACGGAAAAAATCTCTCTGAAGGCATGACGGAGCAGAGTGGGCACATCTCTCAGCCTGTCCATAAACTGAGGAAACAGAGGGGAGGAAATATTATTTTTTTTAAATCGAAATTAACTCCCCTGAACCATAATATACTGCGCAAGTCAGTACTTTATTTGCTAGTACTAGCAGTATCTCTTACCAGCAGTGACACATATTCCATGCATTTTGGATGGAAAGTATCTGATAACATTTTTAACATCAATGCAAGGACAACGGAGGCGTCTCTTGCGGCATCTTCAGCATATTATTATATAACAAGAATTGCTATTTGCTCGTCACAGTTTTGTACAAGTAATTGAAAATGAATGTTGTGTTAAGTAGGCCGAGCTAACCTAACCACTGCAGCCTAAATATAAACCTGCATGTATTATACTCACAGATCTCGGCTGGCCTGAGAACCTGCGGTTGTAATCGTTGACGTCTCGTAATATGAGCTGAGGTTCTGCCTCGCCATCCTGGACCGTCTCAGGGGAAGCGTGCTCGTGAAACAGAGGGAAGAGCAATGTTACCTGGGAAATGGGAGAAAAATAACACTTAATACATTGATGCTTAAGGAAATAACTCCATTTCTGGACACATATAAAAATAAGTGAGAAAAGAACGAGTAACATTGTGATGAAAAGAGACCTCAACCTTGGACTAAGCAGGTGGGAGAGGTTCATGGGCTTTCTGAGGGTCAGATCAGGTCTATTATCACCACTTGTTTTTGACAGTGATTTTGACAATAACAGAAAACAATCAAACTGAAAGTGAAAGGTATTTCAGACCTGGGAACAAACAAGTGCAAATCTTAATAGTTGAAATAATAGCTTAACAGAACGTATCTTTATGGATGGGTGTGCAAGCAAGAGACAGTAACAGCTACCTGTACGTCTGGCATGCAAAAATAACCCAATGACTACTCTACAGCCATGATTTATTAAATGCCTCACCATTTGTCTGCAGATGGGGCAGTGGATAGCACCCAGCCAGGTGCCATACCTCCAGTACGCTATAATGCAGGAGCCTATGCAGGAAAACAAAAGGCACTAGGTATACAAGTCGATCTATTTTGGCATTCAGAGTATTTCCAGGATCTGTCCAATCATCTTACCACAGAAAAGATGTCCACAGTTGGTTTCCACAGGCAGAACAGCCTGCTGTAAACACACAGGACAAGACATGTCTGTGTAATACTGCTGCCGGGCCTCCGCCTGAGGACCTTCATCCTGTAAATTAAAACAAATCTTTAAAGTCATAATCATAAAAACAAATGGTTTCGAAATTCACCCTCTCACTGAAACGATCAAGATATAATGCGACTAACTTATTTCCCACCTGCATTATTAGAACTACATTTTTTTCTGAAATGAGTGGCATTTGTTTGTGGTTCATTTTAAGAACCATAACCCTATTACAATTTCCTGTCCTCATTTGGCAGTAGACATCTTTCCGCGTATTTGTCAGAGCTTTCAACTACTTTCAAACTTTTTAAACGAGACATTCTGTTCCTTTTGATGCCTTTGCAGCAATTTAAGTCATATAGTTCAAAATATATATACATGTTTATGAATTTGTGTTGTTTGTATTGTCCTATGTATCCTATGAACTATTTAGCTAGAAAGCTTCTAGTACCTGCTCTGTTTGGAGTTGTTGTCTGACCGCTCGGACGTGCTCCTGGTTCTCAGGGTGGATGTTCTGCTGCACTTCTCTAATACAAGATGAAGAGCAAACATTTGGCTTCAATATTCATCAGCTGACACAGTAGAAAATAGAACAGCACCACCGTGTTTGATTGTGCAAACTATCAGGATGTTTCACCATCAAACTTAAAGGAAATATTTTGCAAAACACAAAGCAAAACGTTAATAAGTGTAATTATTATTTGGCCAGAAAGAGCCTGTTTTACAGAATCAATCAAAACTTTTATTATTTTTACTTAACCTGTCAATGTCATTTTTATAAACACACCTAAATATGTGCTACCATGGTCAATGTACAAGAGATGCTTATAAAGGCTGCTTTCATTGAATTAGACAACTAGACTTTTCAATCAGAGTTTCCCCAACATTTAAGGTAAC
Organism: Limanda limanda; assembly: GCF_963576545.1. Classification (NCBI taxonomy): domain Eukaryota; kingdom Metazoa; phylum Chordata; class Actinopteri; order Pleuronectiformes; family Pleuronectidae; genus Limanda; species Limanda limanda. Next base: position 37,235,266 of record NC_083636.1, on the reverse strand, counting down.
TTTATCTGCATCATGCAAAGTGTGTAACATTAACTTAAGATAATATTGGTGTGATTTTGCTGATTACCTGCAGAGCAGAGTGAGGATGCCTGCAAGGAAGGTGATAGTGAGCACCACAACAAATAAGACCTGGTTGCTGACTCCTTCGATGAAGGTGTCCTCATCTTGGATCAGGTAGTCCACGTCCCCACATTGATTGTCCTCCATCACCCACACTCATAGTCTACAACACTAGAAAACCAAAAAAAAAAAAAAAAGAGGTTATCACTTGAACATGACTGCTGTCTCTGATCTTTAAGTTCTCTGAAGAAGAATGTTGAGTTATTAATGTTGTTTTTGTGATTAACTTGATATTGGTTGATGATATTTAGGGGGCAGCAGAGTAAAAGTAATCAACTACTGTTAACTTCAGTGTTAAATAATCTACGCAACCACACACTGACTACAGCATGGCAATCATCTTGAGTTCCACTGTGACCAACACACACAATGTACCTGAATATACAATACACTGTAGTGAAGTTTTTAATATAACTACAATGGTTTAGCACATTTAAAGCGTGAAAACCAGTTGGAATAAAGCTGCAAATTTGGAATTAGCCAGAAAAATTGTTTTACATTAAGTGGCTGCAAAATTGTTGAGTTTCCTCGTTTTATTGTGAACACACACACACAATGTACCTGAATATACTATACACTGTAGTGAAGTTTTTAATATAGCTACGATGGTTTAGCACCTTTAAAGCGTGAAAACCAGTTGGAATAAAGCTGCAAATTTGGAATTAGCCAGAAAATTTGTTTTACATTAAGTGGCTGCAAAATTGTTGAGTATCCTCATTTTATTGTGAACACATTTAACTCACTGACATGACTGACTGACGCTGCATCTAGTATCAGGATCTCAACGTGGTTATAAAGCTGTTAATGTTTACTATCCTGTCACTATCAGTCTGTCACTAGCTTACATTGACCTTAGTGCTAATAGCCAGGTTTAGCCCATATACAGTCTATGGTTTAGCCTTAGCCTCGCCTGGCTAATGCTGTTATGTATTTCTGAACACCTCCCGCCGCTGACGTGTCGTTCAGTCGCTAGGAGCTTCTCACCGGGGGACAGTGGCCACTTATTAAACAGCCATGACATGTAAAGAAAAGAGACCAGTGAATCCATTAAAACCAGGTTCATTTCTTTTCGTGCATATCAGAGCCTCATCCTCATCTTCATCTTCATCTGTAGCTTCTGACGTTCAACAGCCGAGGAGACCCAACACGACACGGAGCTGAGTCTGTGTGACACACGGTGCACGTCACAGTAGAGATAGAACCTCACCTTAGAACTACACCTCCTTTCTCTGGACTCGACTGACAGCTGGTTAGTGATCAGCAGCTCGACTGGCTGCTGTCACATTATGTTTCAGTTTGTTGTTGACGCTTCTTCTTCTTCTTCTTCTTCTCCTGCTGATTCTTCCTACTCGTCTTCTTCTTTGGGGTTTAATGGAAGCTTGCATCCCTGAAATGGATCTTCTACTGCCACCACCTGGTGCGAGTTCATTCCTACAGCGTCCGTTTTGTGTCGTCAGATTGTGGTCGTCAGTCTTGTGAGAGAAAATAAATTCACTGCAAATAAAGAAAACATGTGCTTGATAATAATAACAATAATTAGGGCCCGAGGACAACAGGAAGCCTGCTATTTTGCATTTAGTGGCCATTTTGGCCATATTCCACATTTTTATTTTGATGTTCTTGTACCAGGGCTTTCATCGGATGAACTTCAAATTTAGATGAGTGTCATCACAACAGGACGGAGATTAAAACTCCATGGACAATGAATCCTTTGATGCTGAGCCGTAAACAAACAAACTCCACTCCTGCAGTGACAGTGGTCATAATTCAAAAGAATCCTTATGTCTTGCAAAGGTGTTACTCCACTGTGCATTGTCCTATCACCACCAAACTTCTGTCTCATGATCAGAATCCAGCCTGAACAGCTCTATGTGTCAATATTTCCTCAGTCATTATTTTTTCAATAATAATTTTAAAAAATAATTAAATTAAATTAAATTTCAATAGGGCCTCACTGTCTGTCTGTGCCTGTCAGTGCTCAGCCCTTATAATAATAATCTTCTGCTTTTTTTTCTTCTTTTTCTTGGGGATCAATTCAAACACTGAGGGTACCTGGTGGGTCTGATTATAAAAGAGTTGAACCTCTATATAAAACAAACACATCTATTTTGATAACACCCCCTTTCTATCTTTTTTCTGCTTGCAATCTTTTTCATTGCACAAAAGTATGTTTTACAGCATGTTGTACCGTATATTCTAAAGTATCCTGTATACTATGTATAACTTAAGAGATTTTTCAAAATAAAGTCCAACATTTCAACTGTGGAATATATAATTTCTGGATATTTCAAAGTACTGTAAAATCCCTTTGCTCAATAAGTTCAGAGTAAACTGATACGCTGTGTCCAGGACCTCTCTGACTACCTACATACTGAATATTAAACATTTTTACTGTTTATATTTGGAGATTTTTCAAAGTAAAGTCCTACATGTGTACAATCAAATCAGTTTATTTCTGGATATTTCAAAGGTCTATAAAAACACTTTGCTCAATAAGTTCAAAGTGAGACTGATATGCCTGTGATCAGGACCTCTCTGACTATCAATGTACTGAATATCAAACCTTTTTACTGTAGTATGTTATAAAGTATGTTGTTCAGTATGTTATAAAGTATGTTGTTCAGTATGTTATTTAATACATTGTAAAGTATGTTGTTCAGTATGTTACTAAGTATGTTGTACAGTATGTTTTAACGTACGTATGAGTTCTGGTGTGTGTGTTCAAATCTGTCCATGTGGTTTCCCACTCTGGTCAGTAGGTGGCAGCAGTACAACTTAAGACGGATGTCAGTGTTCCTTCAAACAAGAAGAAGAAGAGGTGCTGTAGCAGCATCGCACATTTCACCAGCAGCAATAAGAAGATTTAAGAGATTTAATTTTCACATCGACACTTTTTCACTGAGGCAAAATGCCTCGTTTCGCTCAGCTGGTGATGGGCCCGGCGGGCAGCGGGAAGGTGCGTCATCAGTCCGCCCCGGAAACTCCCTGCAATCATTGTTATGCTAGTAGGCTAATGCTATGCTAGGCTAAAGCATGAGGCTGATGTGTGTCCCTCACAGACCAAGTTTAACTTCAGGTTTCATTTGTCATAAGCAAGTGAACACAGAGTCAACAGTAGAATTAAAGAGAAGAAGACACAGGTCAGCTCAGCAGCAGAATCCTTACAATTAAAATAAAAGCAAGGTGGAAGGAATTTATTATACAATAATGTACAAATACAATACAAAGCAATATACAATCTAAGGTGCAGTGTGAATGAAGTAACAACTTTAACAGTATGTAGTGTGTGTATATAGTTATTGCACTTGTGTGTTTATAGTTATTCCTAAGAGGCAGGGAAACAGATGTGCTGAGGGTTGTTGGTCATGAGTTGACTGCAAGTTTAGGAACCTGATGGCCTGATTGTAGAAACTGTTCTTATACCTGAGTTATTAATGGATTATTAATGTGTTTGTTTCATCACAGAGTACCTACTGCTCCACCATGATCCAGCATTCAGAGCAAATCAACCGCTCAGTTCAGGTTGTCAACCTGGACCCAGCAGCCGAGCACTTTGACTACCCTGTCATGGCAGGTGAATACTGCATTTAGTTACTTCACATAGTGATACTAGGAGTACATTACGAATACTTAGCTGTATATAAAGACAGACCATCATAAAAAGAGAAGATTGCGATAGGTTGTGTTGTTAAATCCCTGTAATGGCTTTAAATGGTGTTTTGGGTCTATTTTAAATCAGTGGTTGGTTGTTATTACACTGGTTAGTTTGCACAGAGTATACAGTATATGTTAGACTACAATACAGACAAATGTCAGGGATAATCATAATAATTGACTTAGTTTTCTTAACAAAGTTACAAAGTGCTTCCCAGACAGAAAAAAGATATAAAAAGCAATGTAAACAATATAAATGTGTTCAGTGCAGAAAACAGAGGGATATAAAAATCTTTGTGATGCAAATAATTTAAGAGAAGATGTGAGTTGTATAATCACAGGACAGAGGGATCAAGGGTTTGTAGGGTAAATGTTAAAATCTGTATGACAACGCCATTATTTATGTCCTCAGACATCCGAGAGCTCATCCAGGTGGATGACGTGATGGAGGACGACTCTCTCAGATTTGGCCCCAACGGCGGCCTCGTCTTCTGCATGGAGTACTTCGCCAACAACTTCGACTGGCTGGAGGAGAGCTTGGGTCATGTGGAAGACGACTACATATTGTTTGACTGCCCAGGTAAACACCTTGATAGAGGAGGGTAAAGCAGGTGGAAGGCAGGCTGAGGGTGTACATGGTTCGCTCTGTGTGTGAAGGTGAAGGTGATGGGTGGAGAAATGGGAGGACATCTGTTCTGCCGACACACAGTATGGTGGAGTTTTGACGAGTGGCTTTGTCATTGCAGGTCAGATTGAACTGTACACACACCTCCCTGTGATGAAGCAGCTGGTGGAGCAGCTACAGCAGTGGGAGTTTCGGGTGTGCGGAGTCTTTCTGGTCGACTCCCAGTTCATGGTGGAGTCTTTTAAAGTAAGGCATCGCTCCAATATCCTCATCTGTTTATTTGAGTCGTTGTTTTTTTGTTTTTTTACCTGAAGCTGCAAATCTTCCCTCACTTCAGTTCATCTCTGGAGTCATGGCTGCCCTGAGTGCCATGGTGTTATTGGAGATTCCTCAAATAAATATAATGACTAAAATGGACCTGCTCAGTCCAAAGGCAAAGAAGGAAATTGAAAAGTAAGTAACAGTATTATGTGTGATCAATTCTCTTGAAACCCACAGCAGTGATTCCCCTTAATTTTTTTAATACAACCCAAGTAAAGCTTTGCATCTTCTCTAGATATCTGGACCCAGATATGTACTCGATGATGGAAGACTCCCCCGATTCCATCAGGAGCAAAAAGTTCAAGAAGCTGACTGAAGCCATCTGTGGCCTGGTGAGTGAGAACCTTCCTTTCACACTGGATTTCGATCTGAATCCGAATTTTTTTTTTTTTATTGAGATGGTCTCTGCCTTTCCGTCCAGATTGATGACTACAGTATGGTGAGGTTCCTGCCTTTTGACCGCACAGACGAGGAAGGTATTAACATGGTGCTGCAAAACATCGACTTCTCGATACAGTACGGAGAGGACCTGGAGCTCAAGGAGCCAAGGGTGAAAAAACAAACAAATCACAACACAACATTTATAAACATGTAATTACTTAGCATTGGCCATTATCTTCTTTCTGAGCTATTTATTTAAGGGATACCATGTTCTCTCCCTTTCCACAGGAGGCTGACGAGGAGCCGTCTAACCTAAACTTTGATGAGATATTTCAAGGCAAAGGAGACAGCTGAAGAGAAACGCCACTCCAGAGAAGACGGAGTGTTTGTGCCATATCGAAGAAAATAATAATTCTGAGATTTTGTGAATAATGTTGTAAAATGTAGTGTACAGTATAGAGAATAAAATCATGATTTCTGCAAGTGGATCTTTTTCTCGTAATATTATGACTTTATTCTCTAAATCTCAGATTTATAATACAGAAAAGATCTTGGAGGCTGATGATCAAGCCCAAGCGGAGAATGTGGACATGTGACTGCAAAGCACACAGAAAATGTACAAAAGACTGAATGCAAAAAGGACAAATATCTTCTGTCATATATATTTAAAAGGGTTTTGTGTTTGTGAACCACTTCGATGACTCTAGGAAAGTGTGATTTGAATCCACTGATGTTGTTTCAGGACGATGCTGAAGTTTGAAGAGTTGTCAAATATGTTTATATTTTGGAATAAAATACTGCATCAAGTATACAACTTCAGTGTGTGTGTGTGTGTGTGTGTGAGAGAGAGAGAGTGTATTGTGAAAGAGTGTGTGTGTGTGTGTGTTCTGTGAGAATGTGCACGCTTTGTGAGAGCGTGTGTGTTGTGAGAGAGTTTGTGTGTGCTTTGTGAGAGAGAGTGTGTGTGTGTTCAGTATTGTGAGAGAAAGAGTGAGTGTGTATGTGTTGTGAAAGAGTGTGTGTGTTTTTGAGAGGGAGAGAGTGAGTATGTGTGTTTTGTGAGAGGTTGAATGTGTGTGTGTTTTTTTGAGAGAGATAGTTTGAGTGTGTGTTTGGTAAGGGCGCCCCCGTGCGGCCGCTCCCCATCACGACACGTGTCCACTTCCTGTAAACTGAAGGGTGGGACAGGCGGAAGCAGCTTCCTATTTCTCTCGCTGAGCAGTTGGACTGATAGATCATCACTCAACATGCCGGTGAGTCAACACAAACACGACAAATGACAAACACAAGCTGTTATTGTTCATTTTAAAGCAACAACAAACCGAACTATCTCCTCAGCGATGCTAACGAGGCCCTCCGAGTCGAGCTAGCTCTGCTGTCGGCTCTCGTTAGCATCGCTGATTAGCCACCTTAGCATCTATTCTCTGTTTTTACGATACGTGTCACATCAGAAATGAATCATTAGCTGATGTTACTGAGATGCTAACACTTCTGAGCCTCGTATCTGCAGAATACACCAGCTGGTGTGTGTTAGCATGCTGTGCTAGCGACAGCAGCAGAGATGTCATCGATGCTAACAGGCAGAAATACGCTTTATTATTATGACAATTATTATTATTATTAAAGGAGCAGTGACAGCAACTTGTATTCCTCTGTGTTTCCAGGCTTATCACTCCCAGCTGATGGTCCCTGACACCAGGATGGTGGGGAACATGGCTCTGCTCCCACTCAAGACCCAGTTCAAGGGACCAGCCCGAGGGGACGGTGAGGATGGGGGGGTTTTATTATCCAGTAAAGACAACAACTTACACTGAGAGAGACACACACTCATCGTCAGGTTTGAAAGGGTTTTTGTTTCCTGCAGGGGCTTCAAGTCACGTTGCTCAGTTCCTGAAACATGTAACTGCTTTACTTCCATAAATGGTCTGAACATTACATCCTCAGTGTTGACTTCTTCACACGTTTCCTGTGGCATCCAAGTTTAGATGCACGTAGGCTTTTCAGTGTTTATCTTAGCAATGTTTGTATTAACGTACGTGTCATCTAAAGACGTAATAATTTAAAATAAGTTGGTCGAACCATGTTATCGTGGGGTCATGATGTGATAAAAAACAGTCAGGTACAGATATAATACGATATGGTACGATACGGTAAAGTAAACTTCAAGATTTTCAATAAAGCAAAAATAACAAGCACCAGAATATGCCAATTTGTAGTTTCATGTTTAATAAGTGAAAGAAGATTCCTGGAACACACTGCAAATTCTCAAGTTAATCTTATTCTTACATTGTTGTGTCTCATTTCAGGCATAGAGTCGGACATCATCGACGAGGCCATCTACTACTTCAAAGCCAATGTTTTCTTTAAGAACTATGAAATCAAGGTAAGACATTTATTATCACCCGTACCAGTAGTTTTCATCTATCCCTCATCTAATACAACCCAGGTATTCTACATGTGTGTACGTTTAACATTAAAGATATGAGTGTGAGGAGTACTGCCTCACTAGTGTTCTCGTTCCTCCTGTGTGTATTTCCTTCTCCTTCCCATCATGAGGCAGCTGTGCTCCTCGTTCCTCCACGTGCCCCAGCTTGTTTCTTCTCTTCCCCCTCAGCGCTGCATAGCTGCTCAGGATTTAAACTATGCAGCCTCTCGCTGTCACGACCTGACTGAAAGTGTCCTAATCCAAACGTGTGTGTGTTTCGTTTGTGTCAGAACGAGGCCGACAGGACGCTGATATACGTCACGCTCTACATCTCCGAGTGCCTGAAGAGGCTACAGAAGGTGAGATGTGTAAAGTTTGTGGCGTTTAATGTTTGCATTTCATTAATTGTAATTTGTGCAATCAACCTCAGGCTGTGGAGCCTCTAAGGGCTCAACAGATGGTTCTTAAAGAGCCATTAAATGAGTAGAATCTCAATTGTTTTCCCTTGCACACTCGGAAGGAATTTGCAGCTATTTAAATGGTTGTAAGTAAAACAGATGAGCCATTTATTTATTTAGTGATTCCCCCCCCCCTCTGCTTTGTCTCTTTACAGTGCAGCTCCAGGGGTCAGGGAGAGAAGGAGATGTACACTCTGGGCATCACTAACTTTCCCATCCCTGGAGAACCCGGATTCCCTCTTAATGCCATGTATCTAAAACCTACAAACAAGCAGGAGGAAGGTAAGGACGAGCACAATTACACCAAAAACAAAAAGCAATAGTCTAGATATTGCATCTTATTTCCAGTATTTCCTCTTGAAGTCCATTTTTCACTACTCTATACTCTGCTTTAGAGCCAGAGCCTGTCCTCTTCTTAAATTTCAGCAAATTTTGGCTGAGGAGTTTGAAGCCGAAAATAGCAATGCTGACCAAAGCCTCATCAGATTTAAGGATCTGAGGCTTGAAGTGTTGTTTCATGCTTGTGTGGCTTCCCCTTCTGTTTTTACTGGCATCTTTTTTCCTGTGAAGTTAAGAATATAATACGGGTAGAAAACAATGTAAGCAAGTACCCGAGACCTCCTTTCCCAGTTGTGACAGAGCAGTAATGAGTGTTGTGCTTCTTCAGAGACCATGAGGTCATACCTGCAGCAGATCCGCCAGGAGACCGGCTTACGGCTGTGTGATCGTGTGTTTGACCCCCAGACAGACAAACCCAGCAAGGTGAGTCCAGCATCTTCAAGTCAACACCCCCTACAGATCTATATGCACCAGAACACACCGGTCACATCAGCTCTGACCTACATTTCCTGTTTTAAAGTATCAGGGCAAATGTAACCTTTGTCCAGAATGTAACAAGTCAACAGCTTTCAGTTTTGCCTTTGTTGTAGCATACAAGGAAACCAGAAAGGAAATTCCAGAAAATTAGTCGACATCTTCTCCACAAGGTTCAACAATTAAATGTGGCTTGCTCTTTTGAGTCCCAGTCTATTTAGGCTGTTTTTGCCTTTCTATACCACATTGCATTTGTTTTACCAGCACAAACGAGCCTATATGACAATTAATGATTCGCTCTGACATAGTATAGAAAATATTGGACCCAATTAAACACAAGACAAGTGACTTGATCTCCAGCGGTAAATCTGATCTAAAACACTATTCAGTTGTCTTGTGACTGAGGAGCTGTGTGTATTTGTTTATTCTTCACACAGGTTCTTTCAGTGCAGCAGTTTCCTAACGAGAGTTTTGTTTCTTTCAGTGGTGGGTGTGTTTCGTCAAGAAGCAGTTCATGAACAAAAGTCTCTCCGCTCCTGGACAGTGAGCAAACTCAGGATCTGCAGTTTCTGCAACATGGGTGGATTTTTTCTGGGGTGGGGGGGTTGGGGGAAGGTTTATGTTGCTTAAGAAAAATATTTTATACTCATTGAGTTCAAGGATGTGTCTTTGTCTGGATGTTGATCATATTGAGCTGGTGCTTAATTCATTAAATCACAGATTGGAAAGTAACGTGAGACTGGTTTTGTTCTTATTGCACTTCACATCCTAAAGTCTTGATGAACATCATCTCTGATAGAAGTTCTATTTCAGTGAGATTCACACACACACAGCTGTGATTTGTCAGCTTCCTGTCTCGGGCCTGATTTCCCTACGCCTGGAAACAGCCCTTTAGGGGAAGTACATGTCTAATTCTCTCTCAGATCCTCAAATTAAGAGCCAGTTATATATTGGAAGTGATTAAAAACATCTCAACAAATGGGTCAACAATGTCCACATTGAGCTTTATTTATTGTTTTTACAATCTTAACATTGATTAACCTGCACACCTCCACATACCCATCAAATGAGGTTCCTTATTATCCATAACAAATTTGTAATAACTACTGTTCAGCCCTGATGAGTGATTCCATCCTTTCATGGGTGCTGTTTGAAGTGCCACCGAACTACAACACCACCGTCTCTGCATCTTCATGTGCAATGTCAAGGACAAAGTTTATATTTACAAAAGGTAAAAATGTAGCATGTTCATTACAAAAGGTATTTATTGGTGTGTTGTCTTTGGTTTGTCCATAAGAGTTTATCTGCCTTTCAAACAAGCCGTCAGGTGCAGTTTTTTTTATTGAAAACAGGTTTCCTTCCTTTCTTGGCAATCAAAGTTAAGGCAGCGATGGATGATTATTTCCCCCCTCAGGGAAAAAAACATCTTAAATGTGCAGGAAAGAAAAGCCAGTGTCTGTAACTCCATCTTGACTGCATATGCTCCAGAACGACATACATCCATTGTTAAACAATAGACCGGATGGCTCAGTGTGGCAGGTTGAAAATAAAACTAAGAAGACTCAAAACAGATGATGCGCATCTTTAAATAGTCGCAGTCTAAATAAATAGGTTCATATAAAGAAAATAAGTGTGGAAATGGAGCATTGATCACACAGGATTTTACGGTTACCCCCAAAAGTATGCACATAAAGGAGGTGATGGCCTGTTTAATTTATCTTCCTGTGAGTGAAACGCTGATTCTTGAACAGAAAGTCGGTCTCGTCCCTTTGGGGGAAGGAACAATGAAAAGAAAAAATGGGAACTTTTTTGGCAGCATTTATAAATAACAACTCTCAAACGGCAAGACAAAAATGAACAGACAAATAGGTGACGGCTCCAAAAACAAAAAGCTGATGGTACTCAACTATACACATGGGTTTGTAATTTATTTTCTTCTTCCAGGGGGTCTCTCTCTTCTGTGGGTTGACTGATGTTGGTAAAAGTGAGTTCCACGATCAATCAGCTGACTTAAGTGTAACCAGTTGTCAAATACCCTGTAGAGTTCTAACCTGAAACAAAACATAAATGTCAGGTTAGTTCAAATTAAAACTGTAGCACAATGACATATTTTTACAAGGAGAGACGTCACATAGGTGAGCAGCAGCTGTACATTCTCAGATTTCACTAATTTCTTCACAGGTCCAAAATAAATGCGATAGATTTCACATTGATCTTTTCTCAGGATCAGGATTAAGAATCGATTAACACACATTTAAAGGAGAAATTCTGTTGCCAATTGATGTTTTCCTTCCCTACGTATAAAACAAAGTTAGCTATCAATGAAAGTTTATGCATAATGTGTTTTACCTCAACAGCTCTATAAACTCCTGACATTTAATTAACACATTTGGTTCTATTTGATAGCATGATCTCACGAAAACTGTGCAGGTAGTTTTCATCATGGAAATACACCGGCTGGATTTCAGGTGAGTCACAAATGCTGTTGAGGTTTCTCAGAATAAACATATATCATCATGTTGAGAGTGGGAACCCCCCCCCCCCCTTTAAATGTGTCGTGATGCAGAGAAAAGATGGGTTTGTGTGGTTGTACTTACTGTGTTGATGTCTGGAGTGAGGGTTTAATCAAAAGCCATCTCTTGACTCCTCCGCACACATCGGGCCACTTTCTTCTTAAAAACTCCAGTAGGATCGTCCCTCCACTCTTTCTGCAGCACAAACAAAAACGCAATCATTTCATTTTGCTTCTGATGTTTACTTGACCTCAAACGCGAGTTAGAACCATCACCTTGTTCTGACTCCAGGCAGCCCCCCCATCTGAATAAAAAGTTAAGCCCCTTTTAACCCGATGAAAACTCAGCTCGGCCTAACAGGTGGTGATTCGCCCTGGCATCGACCCACGCCTCTCAGCCTACGTGTTGGGATTTCCATTAGAAAAGATAGACTAAACTGAATGATAACTTGAGTCACTCGATGTGTTTGTTCACTTCATCTGCATACACATAGTTCATAATCCATCAACTCATAGATTAGAATTCTTTATCCTTTGTTTCTACAGATTTAAGTTGTTTTAGACAAATACACAAGACTGCTGCACAAACACACGCATCATCGAAAACAAACCAAGTTAGAGTTAACACTTACAGCTGCATCTACATTGGCAGGAGAGTCTCCATTGGGGTCAGCCAACATGGATATAACACTGATCATGATGGTCTCCACCGTGTGGATCGGCAGCCAGCGCTCCTCGGGCTTCTCATAGCCGTACTTGTCCTCACCAGGTTCGTGCAGGATTGAGATGCAAACATCACCATTTTTTGCCACTGGGAGAAAAACATGTAGACAATAAGGTTAGCGGCATGTTTGCACTTCAGCACAAGATTAAAGATTCTATAATGGAGATTCACATTTGAAAGTGAGAGGGATTAAACCTGATGAAGGAGCTAAATGAGAGACTCTCAAAATCATATTAAGCTACTTCTGTCACACAACAGGTGAAAACTTCCAGCAAGTGGTGCATTCTGTTTTGGGGGGTTACAGTGCTTATATACACTTCAAGCCAAAGCAGTATTTACACAATCGATTGAATAATTGGGGGACACCGGGGTCTGGACGGTTGGCACTCACCGTTCGGATGCCAGATCTCTGTGACGAACTTCATCTTAGGAGGCCTGTGAGGATAGTCCCTGGGAAAGGTTAATGTGCACTTGAAGAATCCTCCCTCGCTGCGAAGGAGAAATATGCTGGTGTTAGAGTTTTGCACTGGGAAGGGGGGGAGACAAAGGCAAAGTTACTTTATGGGTGAGGCCCCTCACAATAATGTGTCCTGAGGTCCAATGACGACCACCTCCCACTGATAGATGTCGTCATCGTCCACCAGACCCGCGGAGAAGCCTTCCACTGGGTTCTTGTTGAGCTCTGAAATACAAACAAAAAATCATCGGATTTAAAAAGGGATAGTGCACATGGAAATGTAAATTCACTCATCGTCTACTAACCACTGTGCCAATGGAGGGTTGGAGAAGTGTTTGAGCACTTCTGGAGTTTCACTGGTAAACAGAGTTGCAGCCAAATCCAATATATTTGAAGTAAATGGTGACAACAGAAAAGAAAAACTTGAAACTAGCACAAATGTCCCCTGTTGTCCTCCTCTGGAGCCGAGGACATGTGTGGACCACAGAGGACATTTAGGATTAAACATTGTGTAAATGAGGATGTTTCGAGTTGAAGTTGAATGTTGGGACTTTCGATGACATCACAGGAGCCATATTCTTGGTTTTGTTTTTTTATGATGTTTGAAGCTTTGGTTACCATTGACTTGAATTGCATTGGATTTAGTTGCTTCACTGATTACCCCAGAGACTCAAGAAGTGTGTTATGTGGACTCACAACACTTCGCCCCCCCCCCCCCATCTGTACAGTGACGGGAAGCTAATGGGAGGATTTCCATTTCCCGGTGAACTAGCCCTGTTAACAAACACTTAACAATGAGATCATCGCAACCACACGAAGTGAATCTGCGTCACAAGGAGTCGATTTTGTTGTGTGAAAAAATGTGTTGACGACACACAACTCCCGTCGGTGTGTGTTACACTGAGGGAAGCTGAGCACACTCACGTTGTTGCGCAACACCTCGGCTAACAGCTGTGTGACCCGCTAACGCAACACGTGCCAGTTTAACTCCGCTCCCGCTGACGTGTGTGCGTGAGAAAAGGTGACACAACACAACACAACCACGGACACACAACGTACGTTTGCCAAAAAAAAGCCACAAAGCAAAAGGGAAACGCCGAGCAGCTTTAGCTTCGGCGCTATCAACAGTTAGCATGCTAGCTCACCTCCGAGTTGTTTGCGCAGTAGCAACGAGGACTGGTCCGTCATGGTGTCGCCGGTCACGTGGTGTGGGTTGCGGGTTCGACTTCGTGCGGGTTCAACGTGAACTGACTCGATCTGTCAACGCGGGGAAAGTGAAACATGTGAAAATGAAGAGAAACGTCACGTTTCCTCCTGAGCCCCAGTCACAGCAACAACATGAGTCAAGAGACCGCAAAGGAGGGGGATTTCACCCTCAGTGCGACCTGCCAGGCAGACGTGGCTCACAGGATGTGCACTTTCCTCGACATTACACACCTCTTAAATGAAAATGTGAGTTCAATACAGTCCAGTGAGTAACATGTGTGAAATACAGGAGTTTTAATCGTTACTAAAGAGTTGGACTTTGTGACTCACACAGTCAGGGCAGTGATGCCTGTCAGACTAATTTTAGGGTACTAAAAATCCATAGTACACTGGTAACTTTTCTTGTTCATGGGTTATCCGCAGTAGTGTCTCCCACCATTTGCGCACTACTGCCTCAACCGGTAAATTTGAGTACTACAAGGTAGGAAATATTCCTTGGACCCCTCGTGTGTCCCCTGGAAATAATTCTTCGCAATAGCTGAGTAAGATTAAAGTTGGATGACACATCACAGTTTACTGACGTCACATTTTTGTTTGCATAGTGATTTTAAAAGGATCTTATTCTTTTATAAGGAACAAAGTACTGTTTGTATTTTTAAGCAAAAGTTGAAATTCCACTAATGTAGTATTTCACAAGTTTATGGTATCCTCATTGTTCATAAATATATTTTTTAATCATTACTTTTTTAAAATTCCATGTAAGTTTACTAAACTTTTATTGCTAATTATTATCACCTATTTTACTATCTAAATATTCTTATCTTAGTGTCTCAGCTCTCTTTCTTTCTTTCCTTGTTGTCCATTCTATTATTTGGCCCCTAATTCCGAATGTTTAATTTTGGATTCTTTATCATTTGAACCTCATATGTTTAGTCAGTCAAATGTAAACTATGTTAAATTGAATTTAATATGTCTGAAATGTGGTATTTAGTTGATTAATTGATTAAACAACAGAGAAATGTCGTAGAAAGATTTGAGACATGTATTAAAAATACTTTCACCATGTTCACAGAGTATAGCATGATCATTTTTAATGGATGAACATGGACAATTTTTGCAGACCCCAGTTTGAGAACAACCTCGCATACAGAGATCAATCACCCAGTATTTTAAATTTTAGAACATGGGTTTATATAAGAGCAACATTCACTTTACCTGTATATTCAAGCTTAGGTTAACCCTAACCCTAACCCTAACCCCTAACCCTAACCCTAACCCTAACCCTAACCCTAACTTACATTTCTTCACACTACAGTAACTTCCCCCTTGTAGTGTTGAGAAGCAGTCAAATTACCAGATGGGGAAATTAAATTCACAGAAATATTTTGAGGAGGAAACTGCAACAAATCAGATGCATTTGAAAGTTAAGTAGTTAAAAAGTTCTGTCTATCGTGCACAGAGCTCTGACCTCGGCACCATCCAGCTTCTCTGGGATGAATGAACACTGATTACCTCTCAGGTCTTATCATTCAACATCACGGCTCAACTTCACTGACACTCCTGTGGCTGCATGTGGAAGCAATTCCCCACAGCCTGGCTCCAAAATCATAGCTTAGGTGGAGGAAGTTATATGATAGATTTCAAATTCGATTTTCAACAATCAGAGTAATACGTGTGTGAAGTGTTTGAATACTTTAGAGGTCTCTCATCATTAAGTCATTCGTGTTTCTCAAGCTGAGCTGAACTGGATATGGCCTCTAAAAAAAATTACCCCAGTCCTGATTCTCTTTATCCTCTCATCACTTATCTACAAAATCGGTTCCCTCCTGAGTACAAACACACCCTGCGCTCCATCCGCCATCTCCGACTTCCTCTGCCACCTCTTTGTTGCTTTATTCCCTGTGAGCAGCATTTAAAATCCACCTCATCTCACTTTGCTCCTTTACAACACTCTTAAAGCTTCCCATATAAAAAAAACCCTCCAAAAATACCAAAGTACGCACAATTGCGTTTCAATATTAAAAGCTCTATAACATTTTCAAGCGTCATTAAAGGTTATCGGCCTCATTACATCATCTCAAAGAAGAGACCTGAGCTGTGGTGTCACTTGTCTTACGCTGGTCTGTCCTCAAAAGCTTCCATATATATCAATTTGTAAAAATCGTATCTATCTATCGAATCATATTGAATCTTACATATCTAATCTAACATGTCTATTGTATCTTTTCTATCGGATGTATCTATTGAAATCGTATCCAATCTATCAAAACATATTGAATCTATCATATTTATTAAATCTCTTATCTAGCTATGTCTATCGTATCGAATCTCTCTTGTCTGTCTGTCTGTCTATCATCTAACTCTTGCATTGTAATATCCTTCCTTAACCAATCATGAATTTATTTCCTGCACCTATATTATTAAAACTTCCATTCTTCCATATTGTGGCTC
This sequence comes from Limanda limanda, assembly GCF_963576545.1. Taxonomy (NCBI): domain Eukaryota; kingdom Metazoa; phylum Chordata; class Actinopteri; order Pleuronectiformes; family Pleuronectidae; genus Limanda; species Limanda limanda. The sequence goes on along the minus strand of NC_083636.1, from coordinate 37,219,119 downwards.
AAACAACATGTTAAATCCCAATTTATCTTCAAAATATCTGTTTGATTCTTAGCCTTTTTGGGGGCAAAATTCACAAAATATATATATCAAACCCACATGAAGTGACTTTGCCTTGAACTAATTTGCACCCTGACAGTCTCTCTCTCTCTCTCTCTCTCTCTCTCTCTCTCTCTCTCTCTCTCTCTCTCTCTCTCTCTCTCTCTCTCTCTCTCTCTCTCTCTCTCTCTCTCTCTCTCTCTCTCTCTCTCTCTCTCCTCTGTACGTCTCCCCTGACAAAGCCCTCTGTATTTCCCATCATATATTTGCACAGCTTCCCTGCAACCACCTCTGGCTCATCCGGGAACGTCTCTGCTCCTTCAGCCGGCGCTCCAGTCACCTCGGGTCTTTTACCGGCTTGTCTGTTTTTTTGCCCACAGGCGGCCATCATAAATGCAGAGCAAAGACCATCTTTTAATGAAAAATGTATAAGGAGGAGTTTCCACTTGGGTTGGTCTTGAAGGTGGTATTTACCTGCACACACACACACACACACACACACACACACACACACACACACACACACACACACACACACACACACACACACACACACACACACACACACACACACACACACACACACACACACACACATGCTGCTGTCACACTCACTCAGGTAAAGCTCAATGCGACGGCTCCCTCCCACACAACTTCTGCAGACCTCAGACATTTGAAAGAGGACGAGGACGAGGAAGGGATGTTTAGATTTCTCTGTTTGATGCACGATGAGGTTTAAAGACAGTTATCCTGCATTGCTGATTGGTGTCAGCTGATCCTCCACTTGTTTGCCGATCAGCTGACTTACATCTAACCTGACCTGTCTCACTATTACTCTTCTTCATGCTTTTTGCTGCCGCGGCTCCTCTTCAAACTCCAGCTGCCTCCTTATCAGCAAATGTTTTGGTGCTATTGAGTTAAGTCAACTTTAATGTCCACCGGTGTCTGTAAACGGAGGATGAGGGTTGAGAGCTCAGAGGAGAAGCAGAAGGTTTCCTCCGGGCAGTATCTCCATTTACTGCAATCGGTCGATCCCTTGATCAAAGTGCAACTGACCGAAACTGACATGTGGTTGGTATGAACCCTTCTCGTGGTCGTAAACTGGTGCACTCTTTTCATCCATCCATCTTTTATCTATCCTTTTGAGGAGAGGAGGGTGGCTTCTGGGTCACCAGTGTATCGCACGGCCATCATACAGACACCAGCAACCATCCACATCTCTGGACTGTGCGAGAAGGCCGGAGTACCTGGAGAAAACCCACACAGACACAGGGAGAACACGGCCCGACCCAGGATTCAAACAGGTAACGCCTCTTGATGTGGGTAACCCTCTGGAGCTCCGACTGCGTGGTCCCACTCACTGAACTGACACTGAACCATGGATATTACCCATGATCCCCGGCTTCCTGAACCAGAAGAGCTGCTGCTGTAATAAATCCACTAAACTCTGTTTGGAATTCTTCATATTTTAAAAGTTTCCTTGCTGAATATAAGAGATTAACATGGTTTTTAATGACTTCCAAGTCTTTTTAAACTGATTTACATTACAGCATTATTCTGCTCAGTTCCACACTTCTCACGGCAAGAACCCACGTTCAGGGTGAGGGATGGGAACGACAGTGGCCGTCATTCATTTATTCAGCTTATTTTGTTCCACATATTCAATCTCCACCAGAAATTTGGTACAAAACGTAAAAGAAAAAACAAATAGAGCGAAACAAATATATCTGTAGGCTAAACAAAAGTTCTAGGCTGAATCAATAGCTTATTTCAGCTAACCAGCTACAGAATTATTTAAAATGGCTTACCTATAAATCAAGTTTGTGCCATTAAACTCATTTTAGAGTCGCTATTTTTAAAGTTAATAAAGTTACATATTGTTGCTTTTATGCTGCCGGGACTGTAGAACATCAGCTGAGCTTTTATTTAACAACAGCAAAGCGCTGAAGCACGTTTTGTCCTTTATCAGCTTTCACCATTTGTTTACCTCAATCTGTAACACGTGAAGATTAAAAAAAGTCTTTTCGATTACGTTTCTCTGCTGCAAAAGAGAAATAAAGAAACACAGGAACTCCGTGGCAACAATCTATTTTGCAACAGAATGTAATGAGCCTTCTGGGAAATGAGGTCTTAACTCCGAGCGCTAACAATACCACTTGTATTCGACGGGAGCTATACATAGTGTATATATGACAGTCTTATTTGTATGAAGTAATGTGGCCATTAAACACTGTGTCATTAGGGACTGACAGAGTGCATCGATACCGGTGCATTTACCTCTGTGCATATTAACTGAGGCTGCACTGAACCCAGAGGCAGGAGGGAAGCAGAAGCCCGGCCAGTGGCTAATAGCAGGTAATTTGTTGCATTGATTAGATCTGTCTCACTGCTGTTCCGAGGTCGAAACCACATTGGAGTCTGCTATTGATGCTCTTTAAAGCCAGAAAGTGAGTGAGCTGCTGACTTGGACCTCTTCGCTTGAGAGTTTACTATGAAATGGGAGATTAGACAACTTCAGAAGTGGCCTCTGAGTGGGATTGAAGCCGAGAAATATAATAACTGTATTTTCACTTAAATGTCAGTGAGAGTTCATGTGAGAAAATGAGTTTTCAGGCTGGTTGAAGAGAGATCCTGTCACAGAAAGGACCACTTCACAATAAAGACCATTTTTTTTACTGTAGCCTAGAAACTAGAGCGCAGCCGATATGGATTTTTGTGAGGACAATGGCTGCACAGATTTCCGATACCAGTATATACTGTTTATAATTGTTTTATTATATGTTAGATTGTATATTAGAAAGTGACAATGATTACATTGTCATGATATTTTATTATAAACAAGACAACACAAATACAACCAAATAAATAGAACTTAAATAGAGATCAAAAACATTTTCTCTATATAAATGTAAATACACAACTTGTTCTGCATTGTAAACATCTAAAATAATGAGAACAAACTACAATTTCATCAAGTAAAAAACTATGCAATGACATCATATCCAAGTGTTTCAAAAGTTTTTTTCTGCATAGTTTATTCTGTCAAATAGAAGTTTTCATATCATCAAACCAAGACTTTTGATTGAATATATTATAGTCAGACATGTGTAGCCTGAATAACATGGAGCTAATCTCACACACTTTGTCTCTTTGGACACATATCACAGAGTCAACTTCATGTTTTTGTGGTCCAAAACTGTCACTGTCTACGTAAAGGAGTCAAAGTATGTAGTGTAGTAATCTCTAAACACAATGAAGTGAGTCTGGAGCTTGGAGTGTGTAGCTCTCTGAACTTGGTCGGCAGAGCCGCATCTTTGAACGTTGAAAGGGATTTGAGGTAAGCACAAGTTTGGGCCTCGGGCACAGCTGTTGATAGGAAGAGTCCAGGTGGACAAGTGGCTCTGATTCAAGTGCTACTCCACATCGACGGCTCCATCATCAATGAAAAAGTGTTTAAAGCTCATCCACTGTCCAACGATGCTGCTGCTTGTCTGTGAATCGGACCCCGTGGTTTCTAACGTGTTTTAAATGTGACTGCAGAAATCTCAGTTGACCAAACCGTGTCCACATGTGTCCCACGGAAGGTTTCTATAAACTAGTTTCATGACCCAGAGGAGGATTTGCACACAGAATCAAAAAGTAGATGATCAGGGACATATTCTGTAGACTCCACCTTCTGCATCATAATTACATTATTATTACATTAATACAATACAATTCATACTGGTGGAAAAGGGCTTGAGGGAAATTTACTCCCACACATGAAACTAAAATAGTGAGGTGGAGGTATAAAGTCAAGGCGCTAAAGCAATTAGCGAAAAGGTTGTTACTACTATTGCGCTGAGAGCCCGTGGGATTCTCTCTCTCTCTCTCTCTCTCTCTCTCTCTCTCTCTCTCTCTCTCTCTCTCTCTCTCTCTCTCTCTCTCTGGAGACTGTGAAAAGGGTCACGAGGATTCACTGCCTGGAAACAAGTGAGTATTTTTGTCTGGAGAACAGAGGACGTTAAACATGCTATTATTTTAAAAACATTTTGATGGAGGCTGTGAAGTGCAGAGAGATGTTCTCAAGTCTACGACACACACACAGCATGTGGTCACCGGCGACCAGAGAACCCATCGATCCCAGTGACCCTTTGACTTTTCCTCCAGCAGTGTTTGTTAACCACGTCCACCAGTGATGACAATTACAGCCTCTATTTCTTTTTGCCCATAAAAGCCGATCGATACGGACTAATTCCTTTGGCCCTATTCTGTGAATTTATCATAATTTATTGAACCGACGGCCTGTGTTGAGAAGGTGGAATGTGTTTCAATTGAACTTTAACTACTGGTAATGGCATTTGTTTGAGGTGCTATGGTTCAGGGGATGGGAGCAGAGAAAAGGTCAAAGTGAAAACGTTTCTGTGCCGCATCTCATTTGACTGGGTTGAGCAGGTTTGACAAACTACAGCTCACCTGACGCACACGTCCATGAACAGAACAAAGTAAATGACTTGTTTCATTGTCGCTCACTTCTGCTGTGGTTGTGTTTTCTTTGTGTGGCTTTTGCGTTCGTGCTGCAGCTTTTGTTGACGCTTTGTCACTTATTCTTCAGTTGTTTTCCATTTGTGTTTTAAACATCTCAGCCTCCAGATACATTCCTTGAATACTGAAGTGGCAAAGTTATTCAGTAATTTTTCTCATTTCTCTTTCATTTTCAGTTTAAAATTGTTTTGCATTTAATTATGGGAAATTACCTCCAGGTTATGATTTTATTTGCTTATTGTGTATTTGTGTTTCTGTCTGTTTGTCTGTTAGATGATGCAAAAACCTACTGGACGATTTACCATGAAACTTTGTGGTCGGACGTCATAGTTCAGGAAAGTTTGGACGTTTTTCAACATTTCTACTGATGTTTTGAGAAGAATTCATAGATCTTGATGAAAATAACTCGACACTTTTAGGGGACTGATATCTTTGAGTGTGTGGGATTTGAAAATCTGGATCTTGTGAATTTAAATGGGATTTCATGAGTGGACTGTTGGGTTTATTGATAAATCAAATCCCTGTAGTATTACTTGAAAGTATCCCCACTTTAGTTTAATACCTAAAACCTTGACACAACACTGAATATATTCATTTTGTGCACATATATTCCATATTGTATTATTTATATACAGCTGCAGCAGGACGTGACATATGAGGTGCTCCCTCTAGTGGGCGTGGTCAATGCAGGAACCAGCCTATGGCCAATATATTTAGTTTGTGATCTTTAAACAGTATCACTCCGATGAGTCTAGAATATAAATACATTTGATTTCGATATGTTTCACTCCTATGGATTGTTCATTTACAAAACTGCACCTCGGTTTGTTGTCAAAAGAGAGAAACTCCTGAAAGTATATTAGTCGGGAATAATTTATGGCAGACAATGATTGGTTGTGAAGACCGTTTGATTTTTAACTTCAGCGGATCATTAAAGGCAAGACATCGGGGAAGGGGCATGATATAAGTGATTGATTCTTTCAGGCCCGTGGAGGGAGACTGTAGCTTTAACTCGGCTGCTCCCTGCTTCTATGTTCCCCATCAAACACACTCACGTCCTCTTATCCGAATCATCATCATTCTGCTGCTTAACTGAGAGGCGTAGTGTCGCATTACAGTCATTCCACATCCATCTGAGACAAAGCTTATCACTGGGACTTTTTTACAAAAAAACTAGTGCACATGCTCATCAATTAAAAAAACCAGTGTCTCTCCACTCTTCCCTCCGTCGTCCTCCCATGAGTGCTGCACCAGACATTTGGGCTAATAATCTTCTTTCACATAAGACTGATTATAATGTCACGTCTGTATTGACTCGGTCCTTTATCACAGCCACGAACGCCAGCACCCAAACAGTCATCAGTCAGCCCGGGACACGTTGCGGAGGCTCATGTAAAAGCCATTATCTTTAATAAAATACCCACATCTCTCCAACAGCATCAGATTGGCTCATTTGTTGTTTTTAGCTTCGGAGGTGGTTTATTTAAGGAATCTAATTTCCTCTGGGAAATTATACATAGGCTACTGTAAAGGTGGAATTAATTTATTGGGCTTATGGGCCCCCGCCTCACCACTCACTGTCCAGCAGGGGGAATAGACATGTCTAAGAATAGCCAGAATAAATACATATATACATAAACTGAAGTACAGTCACAGTTTTAGAGCCACATCTCTCAATGGAAAAGGGGAATTCATATAATTTAGACTTAAAACGTCAGAATATGGCATTTGCACGATGTATAGATTCATTAAAGGAAAGATCCTCAAGAAATTTTAATATTTAAAAGGTTGAATGCTTTATATTAATTGTTGGTTGATGCTGCCTTTCAATAGATGGCAGTGTGACCCACATTTAAGAGGGGATGCTAGTACATCTTCTGCTTTGGAGGAGTTTAAAATGACATGTTGCAACTTTTGGGAAGTGAATGTTTTGACAGTTTACTTCGTGTATTTACCTCTTTTTACTTTTACAATCTATCTATCCAGAGAAGATTGCTGAGCGTGCAACTCTGTGTGTAATCTGTGCAGACAAACCCACCAGAGAGCGACACGTCTGCACCCGCCAGTGATTCCTGTGAAGTAAACGTGGGAGATAAGCACATCACCGTCTTTGTCCCACAATCTTTCAGATCATCTGGGGAGGAATCTCGAAAAACAACTTTCAAAGACACAGTCTGTGCTTTTATTCTGGAAATGTAGACTCCACATTAGGCAGAATTACCCTGGGTCAGGGCTCACGGGCTCATTATCTTCCAATTAACAGTAATTATTCATTATTAGGGCCAATAGCATACAGCTCTAATGTTATCGCCACAGTTTTATTGGACTCTGTCAGCAGAGTTTTAGACAGGATTTGTAAGAGCAGGGCTGATGTGATAATGTGTGAATGGTTTTAGAGAAACAGTGAGTCAGTACATTGATGGAAAAGAACAAAATTAAAAGTAAGAAACAACAACAATTTGCAAAGTCTGTGAAGAGAGAGGGAAACGAATTAACGGAGAGCTTATCTGATGTATGGTGAAAACCACACATTTGTATAGATGAGGTTTGATGTTTGACGCTTGTGTGTAACTCACGCCACACTGTATGTTTTATTTTCACACTGATGTGCCCTGCTTTAAATAATGGAGCATTAAATCCCTCCAGGACAGCTCGACACCCTGCATGGCTGATTACATCCTGCTTTGATTTAAACGCACTCATCCCTCACAGACATCCTCGGAGTCCCCCCCCCACCACCACCCCCCCATCACCCCACCCACCCGTTGCGGCCCGGAAATTAGTGGGCCAGCTGAAATGATTAATAAAAGGCTGGTAAATAAATCCTATTTTGTCACCATGCAGTGCTCGGGGTTTCTAACGTCACCTGGCTTTTTTCCATGTTGCACTGGAATTACATAAATTAACAATGGTGTTCACGGTAAACTTCAAAGAAAAACGCATCTTTTCAAAGACCATTGATTTCTGCTTTGTAATGGTCTGAATTACAAAGAGATGAGAATGAGAACGTGGTTGTTGTTCTCTCAATTTCTTGCATTTTCTTGCAGCAGGTTTTCTAAAACTCCTTGAACCAAGCGATTCATCCATTATCTGTACCGCTTCCTCTTGAGGGTCACATGGGGGGTGCTGGAGTCAATCCCAGCTGCCATTGGTTACCATGTGTATCGCAGGGGTCAAAGTGCAGAGACGAAAAGTACATGAAGGCTAAGTGTCTTTGGAATGTGCAGAAGCCGGAGTACTCTGAGAAAAAACCCTACAAACACAGGAACAACATGCAAAGTCAACACAGACCGGGAACCACCACACCATTGTTCCACCCTCCCTTGACCTTATATACCAATTTAAATTTAATAAAGTTTTTCACATCTCAAATAAAGTCATAACCTGTTATTAATCACTTTATTTTGCACCGTCGTGCACCGTTTCTCAGCCTGTCTGTCACAAATGAGTCTTAGGTCTGATGCTTGACCTTTAAATTTCATATAAATTGCAGATTATAGGCGAAAAATAAAAGCTAAGTGAATATTTGTATGCGAACTACACCCTCTGATGTGTTTCTTTATTGCTTGTTGGCATTTCACAGCAGGACTCGTGTAAATACCGGCTGTGGAAAACCAGGACAACACTTGCTGATTTGTGCTTATGAAAAACCAATCGCCCCATCGCTGAGCTGCAAAGTAATAGGCAGAGGGCCGCCTCCGGCTCATGACCAGGAATAGCTGCTGTCCTGATTGTCCTCCCAGTTGGTGGCTGCCAACGAGCGGCACCCTGCGCTCTGTGTTCATCAATGTTCCCGTCTATTCATTCACCTACGCGGGCGCACACAACCAGCCGCGGCACACAGGAAAACAGAATTGATTAATGGGATTACGGGATGAAAACAAGATTGGCCCTGATAATACGACATCTAACAGAGATCACTCTCGCACGCAAACGGGTTCAATGAGATCCTGGGTGTGCAGAATTAGTTTAAAATCCCCCTGAAAGAGCGTTTGACTCCGACGTATTAATCTACTTCTGGGGAAGAAGTAAGATTATGTCGTATCATCATCTGGTTTGCAGGAGAAAAAACTCGATTTATGGGGCCATTGATTTATAAAAAAAAGGAAGGCTCCTCTTTTTCTCTCTCCTCCTGATTCAAGAGTTTTAGATCAAATCCCTGTTAACGGAGACGATGATCTAGGATTTTCTTTCAACTGCTGCGGTTTTCCACGGACATTTGTTCCAATGATTAAACCATATTCCATTCATATCCATTTCTTCCAGTGAAAAGCTTTTCTCTGCGAGTCCTGGAGACAATTTCCTCCAAAACAGCTCAATGACCAGTCCCTTAAAATTCATTAACCACCCACCCACACACACACACACACACACAAACACACACACACACACACACTCAAGTACAATGAGACTCTGGCAGAAACCAGATCATCTGATAATCTCTGTCTGCGAAGCCGATGTTTGATTTATGACTCTGCGACAGGATAGCGATGAACGCAGGTGCTGCAGTCAGAACACACGCTGCTGTAATTCTATTTTGCCTCTTGCATAATAAAAGTTTCTGTCTCCAACTTCTTCTCAAGGTTTGTGCAGATCTGATGAAAGCCGCACAGTTTTATATGAAACGCATAAAATAATGAGGCCTAAGTTTTATTGTTATTCTCCAACCTCTCCTGTTTTCTCACAGATTCTCTCTACCATCATTCGTTCATCCCTTTATTCTACACTTCACTCTAACGCCTTTAATATATATTCCCGAGTGTGAAATATATGCAATTTTAAATAAACTACAACTTTTGGACCGTGACGGGAGCCATCGATGAAGACCACGGGACACAGCTGCTGATGAAACATCTGGAATCACTGTAGTTTAAGAACATTTTACTTCCTTCTCTCTTTTCCCAGTGTCACACTAAAACCAAGCACAATGCACTGTAAATTAAAAATGAACTAAGTGTGAAACCTATGTTGTAGTTGGAAAGTAAGTTTTTGTAGCTCTGTCTAAAGGCTTTTATGACCTTTCTACATACATATATAAACTGTTCAAATAAGACCCCAAAAGAACTGAATGTATGTGTGCTTATCTCCAAAGGAAACACATGTAAATCAGTTGTCTGTGTTTAGATAGCTCTCTCCCTGCGCCTATACAGAACCAGTATGGATTGGTTCAAAGAGACAGCCCTCAGTCCTCCTATATAAGATCATGTATTTGACTGTCCTGCATCTTCACTCTGAGACCCTTGCGGTTTCCCTCTGTTGATCCTTTCTGCAGAAAGCCCCTTATAAAATACACGGATGGTTTCCCTGAGTCTAGTAAACACAGTCGACTCTTTCAATGCACATCTTTGTTTCCAACATGAACCCTTACTCTTATAGGAACAATATTCCTTCTTTTTCTTGCACGCAGCCCCACATCGACGTGTCCAACCAGAATTCCTTGTCCTCAATCCAGCCGGTTAAAGCACATATAGTCCTAATTACTACCCAGACGTTGTGGGACTGAACCGAGGAGAAGGCGGCCGCTCCCGTAGGCTTTTGGCAATATTGGGTGCTTGACTTCTTGAGATTGAAAAGATACATATGCGGCCTCCAGACGGCAGGTTTCTCCAGGGAGCTCGGCCTGTGCGCCGCCTGCTTCTCCTGCAATTTGTAGTCCAGGAGCTATATCTGGGTAATTCAGCAGTAATGGCTGTGGGCTCGCTGTCCTGCACTGCGGAACACTTAGAATGGACCAGGCGTCAAATCTGCAGATTCCTGTCTGACGGCCCAAGTTTGAAACGTCTCCCCGCTTGTCATCAGCAGTTACTCAGCCTCCGTCTGAAGGGAGAAACCCGACAGGCGGCTGGAGTGAATTGTTTCGTGTCTTGGGTTAGTTGATATTCCTTGTGAGCATATGGAGCCCTTGTTTATATTTTATCTTCCTGCCACAAAATCGGACTGTTGCCGTTTAAAAAAAAAAGCCGGATGTGCACCGGTGATCAAACACATCCACAGGTGGTGAAAGAAAAGCACCAAACTTTTTATTCCCCCCCTCTGTGCCTACTTTGCATTATGCTCCTCTCTCCCTCCTTGTCTTGTTCTGCCGTGGATTGAGGGGAGGACAAAATAAAGGCGACTGCTGCAATTTCATCCCTATTGGCCCCGAGGCAAATTGGCCCTTTATCAAAGAGGGGTCCCCATCTATCAGGCCCAAGACGGGTATTGAAATTGCCCCACCAGCCACAAATCAGACCAATGGATCGGCCTTTATCTCACACAAGGCCGTCATCACTCTGCAGTGGCTGGAAGGGGAGGAACTGGGCCATTTAAGAGTCTATCCTGCGTTTCTCCGCTGATGGATGCGGCCTGCTTGACCCCCCCGTGACCAGGAGCCGCTGGAAGAAGGCCCAACCTGTGCTTAACCCGGATCATTATCTGGCTGCCTGCGTTTTTGATTCTCCTTCACTGTTTTTCTAATCCTGTCAGGCCTCTGCTGGCTGTTTTTCCACCTCTGCTACCGTTCCAGCTCCAGTTTTTCTAACCTCGGAGTCTCTCTCCGTCTGTCTTCGTCTCGTTCCCCCCCCAGGTCCTCCCTTTGCTCCGTCTCGCACACAGTATCTCTCTCACCGAAAATCCTTTCCTCTCGCCGCCCACATTCGTTTCTTTCCCCCCGAAGCCAATCAATGCAAATAGAGAAAGACCATAATGAAGGACAAGACGAATGGATGCGGCGTTGTCAGCCGTGTCTCCCCAGTTTGAAAAACATTACCCTGCCTAGTTTGATGGATGGAAATCTGTATTCAATAATACCTCACTCTTGCCACATTCCACACAAGCAGCTATCCATAATGGAAAGATATCTTGGCTGCCCGATGTGGCTGCCGCTGTGAATAACACACGTTTTTATTGTAAATACTAAAGTAAAACCGATAGAAACTGATGAAATCCTCTCCTGATTCACTTTTGACACCGGCAAACATTCACCAACAGGTTAAAAGTTACGACCGGACTCCCACTTGACAGGTTCTGATCAGAGAAGAGCATCGGACAGAGTTACAGCGCGATGGGCCTGACCGGAGATCCATCATCACGCCGCCACGCCTCCTCCGCTCTCATCCTCTCTGATCAATTTCATGACTTATGGGTTTAACTAAAAGCCCATCCAAGGTCTAATCCCGTCCTTAATTGTGTTTTAACTGCTCTGCTTTTATTTGATTAGATTCAATCACAGCGCAATTAACCCACTCTGATTTTATTATTCATACTCAATCAGAGACAGGGAAATTATCTTTAACGCGCCGAGGCATTAACATAAACCTACTTGGTGACATTTGCCTGATTGGGAGGCGTCGGAGAAATTACACGAGACAGAGGTGAGACGTGTGCACGGTATTTAAAAAGGAGGATTTCGGCTTCGTAAAAAACATATTTTTTCGGCCGTAGAGGCTGGATTTGGTCTCGCACACTGTCCATCATAATCATCACCAGACAGCAGGACAGTCTGGGTTTGGATTCGGCCGTTAACAGTTGCTCCATCTCCAGAATAACACGATGATTGAACCCCTCTGAAAACTGCATGGGCCTGTTCAAATTGAAATAAAATAAAAACCATAACTGGAGCTTTCATTCTTTTTGTATTGGAAAGCGGAGAAGTCTGACTTATCTCATTGTGCGCTGGTGAGGACATCAGTGGGTTATGTGCAGAGGAAAACGTGTTCATGATGCTCAGAGGACACGGAGAAATGGACAAATCTGAAAAACGAAATAAAATGTAGTGAAATACTTGGTTTCATGTCACTAAATTACATTTTTATTGTGTTTTTCCATTTATAACTTAATTTCAGTCCTTTATAACCTATTGACTGACGTTACCCTTGAGTTTTTGTTGTACAGATTTAAAAAATATAAAGAATTTGATACTCACATTAATAAATGGCATCACAATAAGCTGTGGCAGATCATTTCCATTGAGTTCAAAGGGTTGGAACCTCGATGATGATTCTGAACTTATTGATTATATTTCTTATTGCCGAAACAACGACGAAAACTTTCAAAATAAAACCCAAACACTGGAACCAACGTGGCTTTAACGCCGAACTACTGGAACTTCAAGATACATGAAAAGTCCTTTTTGCAAACGCTATTTTTACCAACACATGTGAAGTATGCTGCATAATCCCACGGCTTGCCCTTGGTGCAGGGGCGAGCAAATGGAGCACCATGCAATGCTAATCAAATTTAGGGAAAACCAATTCTGGATTCTCAAAGCCTTATCCCACCCCATCCCCTCGACTCGGTATGAGTGAGGTGTTATCAGTCCCTGGAGGGGAGCGGGGGAACCTCGGCCTGCACCGTGTTAGGGTGGGAGTGGGGGGGGGGAGCGTGAGTCTTCAGGGGGGGGGGGACACCCACACACACAATGGACGCCTGCAGAAAGTAAAACAGGTCAGGACTCCAGTGGTCTGATAAGGCAGAGGACTCATGAATTAAAGAGTGGTGCAGGAAATATAAAATTTTTCTTTTCCATTCAGTCTATCGGGACTCTACTGGCTTGCCGGTGAAATTACCTGGAGAGAAGCTGCTGCGATAATGGAAAGCCGGCGACGAGATTCACTCGAGTAATTTCTCTCTGCAGATTGGCATTGGAAATTCAAAACAGCGCTGGTGCCTGTTGGGAAATTCAAGAGACCGGGGAGCTACATTATCATAATAGATCATTTGTATATCTGCTTAAATACCAATTTTTCTATTGTGAAATAGAAACCATTCTTCCGCAAATCATTCGGTGTGAATATTGGATTTACAAGGCTCATTGCGCTTAATTAAAGGAGCCGGCGAGAGTCCGGGGTCATCATTCCACAAAAGTTACACATGTTTATGTATATTACTGTTTCTTTGTAACGTATTGAAGCAGTTTATACTCAGCATCACAGCCCCAGATCTCCAAGCAACTGAGTGGAGCAGATAAACAGTTTCCATCCAGACCCTGTGGCGTTGTTGATTTTTGGGAGTAAATGCCGACCTTTGTTCTGTCTCTTCTTCTTTTTCTGCAGAGGAGAGGATGATTAATTCAGAAGTGGTAATGGCAGAGGAGGAGGGCAGGGATGCGATGGGCCTTCTCTCTATAATGATTGGTTTAAATGAGTGCAGTAATGGGCCGGGGTGCCAGAGCTGGTGATTTACTTTGTCTTGTCGTCAAGCTCTCTCGGCCTGAAGGAGCTGAGCAGAGACTCGGTGTTGGATGGAGATGCTTCGTGTTCCCAATACACGTCACCAGAGCATCCTAGGGTCGACATATTGATACAAACAACCATTCACACCTACGGTCAATTCAGAGTCTCAAATTAACTTCTGAATGAACTTTGGTTCGGGTTATATATATGTTTTATAAGTATATTACATTGCTCCTTTTCATTCCTGCAAAGCCAGAACAAAGCTAAGAGTCAAAGTTTGCAGGGCCAATGTTCTGAATACTTATCACGGAGTAAAAGACAGGGGAGGGGCCTTGTTCTTTCATACAAAAAGGGTTTTATTGCGATTCCTTTTTATAAGTCAGTAAGCAATAGTGTTATCAGTTTAATCCATTTCCAAAGGTGGAAACCTCCTGCTGGTCTGACTGGTTCAGGGCTTCACCAGCTCGAGGGCAGAGCTGTTATTAATGGTAGAGACCACAACTTGTCTGGTCCACTTTTGTTGGACTTAGACCTTGCAACGTTCCCACATCCCTGTATCAACATGTCACGTAACTCGAAAGGTGTGATATACGTGGAAAAAGACGCTGCGGTCGCCCAATACACGTCACCAGCGAATCCTAGGGACGACTTATTGATACAAACAACCATTCACACCTGTGGTCAATTCAGAGTCTCAAACTAACTTCTGAATGAACTTTGGTTCGGGTTATATATGTGTTTCATATATATATATATATACTACATTGCTCATTTTCATTCCTGCAAAGCCAGAACAAAGCTAAGAGTCAACTTTTGCAGGCCAATGTTCGGAATACTTATCACAGAGTACCAGACAGAGGAGGGGCCTTGTTCCATACTAACCTTTAAATAACAGAGCGGGGGGGCACTGAGGTGTGCACTGGCTAAATAAGGATTGGTTCTCACTGAGAATAAAACCCTGATGCCCTTTTTACTGCGAGACCTGCTTTTTGCAACTCAGAGACAATCCTAAGAGAACTCCAGAGTCCAGTTTTTAAAGCAGTTATTCTTCACTTTGAAAAAGGTTATAATAACCTCGACGGGCCCGTTGGTGGGCAAACAAAGTGAAGGCGAGCTGGAGGGGAGCAAAGGTGGGTAAATTGCTTCTCTAATGGAGTCCTAATCTGTGGAGGCAATCTGCAGAGAGCTGCCCAGGGCTGTGCCAGTTGCTATGATGAGACAGAGGTGACAGCGTGGCAGTTATTATTAGTGGTATCATTGATCAGACAGCCGCAGCGGCCGAGCCGGAGAGGGATGATGGATTCCGTGGCTCCGGCCCAGCTCAGACACGGAGGCTGTCAGGAGGAGCGAAGGCAGCGAGGGACTCCACGGGTCCGTGAGGGAGAGAGAGAGACAGTCTGAGGAGCGAGAGGGTCGTTGTTCTGATCCGTTCCTCTGCACCCTCATGTAAATGAGCTGGGGGGCCGCAGTGCACAGTTCAGACCGGGGCCGGCTGTATTCGCCAAAAATCATCCATCTCGGGGAATGACACGTTGGAGATGAAGGAGTTTCTGTTGGAACACGGACAACTCTTTATTCTCTGTATTCAGAGGGAAAACAGAACTGATCAGCATCTTTGCAAACATTTGGCCGTTTTAATCCTTCTAACATGAGAACAGTGATTTCGCAGTTTGAAGAGAAATCAGATTGAACTCTGAACAAAGCAAAGGAGGTTAATTTGATCATTTATGAGATTAAGATAGATTAAGATACATTTATTTGTCCCAAACACATGCACAGACATGCACAAGCACACTCATGAGAATTGTAGGGAAATTTGTCCTCTGCTTTTAACCCATCTGGTGCAGGACACACAGAGCAGTGGGCAGCCATGTACGACGCCCGGGGAGCAAGGTGCCTTGCTCAGGGGCACTAGACAGGGTAGGGAGAATCCTCTTGGATTTTTGAACAGATCAATCCAGGTTCGTCTTTTTGTTCTTTCTCCGTGGAGTCGAACCAGAGACGAACCAGAGACCTTTTCTGCCCATAGTCCAAGTTTCTGCCACTAGTCCACCGCCTCTCTAGAACAGAGTTCACCGTTCCCAGCGGCACTGCACTGCTAGGTCGATGCGTGGACATTTCTGCTCCTCTTGCCAAAAATCTACTTAATATATGGTCCTTATATAGAGGACATATCAGATATTAAACTGATAAGAACAGATACTACACTTGATCTAATGTGTTTGTCTACGATGCACTTGCCTTGTTTATCTCACGTTTTCTAACTTCCTTTTTAAATATCACCTTTGAGCCTTTTCTCCTTTAATTCAGTGAGTTAATTTACTCGCTCAGCACTTTCACATCATGTTGTCAGTCTAGACAAAGACGCAGCTAATAAACACAAGTTATCATGATTTCCCCGGTGACTTTCTGATATTTAACAGCATTATTCATAATGTTTTATTAGTTTTTTTCCCCCTCCCAGACTTACAAAGCCCTCTGGCTGGTACGGCAGCAGGTGGTTTCCCTTTGAAAGACACCAACACAAGTGAAGATAAGTATTTATTCTTAAATGCCAGGTTTGACTTCAAAAGTGAAAAATTCATTTTAAAAAACGACTTGATCTTGAGGTTGAAAGTTGAATTAATGTTACTAAAGCATGTTAATCTGAACAATACGCTCCTTTGAATACGCACAATTTCATTTCCATGCTAAACGGACTGCACTCACTTTTGTTCAGAGGAAACCACTCACACAGCTTCACACAATGACTCACAATAACCTCACACACACATTCACAGCGCTTCCTTATCACACATCATCCTAACCCAAGGATACTTTGAGCCGGGGATCGAACCGCTGACCTTCTGCTTAGCGAACGACCCGCTCTGCCTCAACGTTTAATGGCGGTTGTAAACATGATTGGCACGTGGAGCTCGCCAGGATGATTAGAACTGACAGAGCATTAATTTATGTATTGTATGTCAGTAGAATAAGCAAAGTGAATTTACTCCACCGCTCTAAATGAGGCTGCACTTCATGATTGAATGGTCACCAATCAAATACGCTCACAAACGTTTATGACCGATCTCCAGTCAAACCACAACATCCTGAGGAAGACTGGAAACAAATCTTAATATCCTGATCTTAAACAACATCAACTGGTTTGTGGAAGACAAATTCCAGATTCAGGAATTAAACAGAGGAGTCATCTATGTTTTAAAGATGTTTCTCTTGTTTGTGGAGCAGTTGAGGATCAGTTGTTTTGACGTTGTAAAAATTATGAGACAGCCTTGATTTTATAATTTCCTTGTGAACTCATTCTTTGCAGAAGAATATTTAACATCAGAAACACATAAAACTAGAAAACAAACTACCGAATGAGTCCGTCTGACTTTTGGGGAAACGTATGGAAATGATGCATGTGGAATATTTGCAATGTGTTGAAATGATGCAGCCATAAAACATGTTGGACTCGTTTGAATATTTCATAAGAGCTGCAGCACACTGGTGGAGAACAGGATGTTTTGTTGTCGACAAAATAGACAATATTCAATTAAAATATGAGACTTTGAGAAACAATTAACAGGAGATAACTACAAAAATGAACAAATTAATGGGACTGATAAAATTTAACAAATTGTTCCAACTCAACCCGTTATTATATTTTCAATTTCAGATAAAAGGGTTTTATTGCGATTCCTTTTTATGTGTGTAAGCAATTGTGTAAACAATTTAATCCATTTCCAAATGTGGAAACCTCCTGCTGGTCTGACTGGTTCTGACCTCCTCTACAAACTGTTTTTCCAGGATATTAATGGTAGACACCACAACTTGTCTGGTCCACTTTTGTTGGACTTGGACCTTGCAACTTTCCCACATCCCTGTATCAACATGACACGTAACTCAAAAGTGTGATATACATTAAAAAAAATACAGGTTAGAGGAAAGAAAGGGAAAAAGCAAAGTTTAAAAATAATCCCTCAACCTGCCAGGTGGCTTCAACAGATCCATGCCCTCAATTATCCTTTTGAACCTGTGACTGTCTCCTGCCTGATCTCCTGAAGCCGCTCCCTGTCATTTAAAATTCAAACTGCCGTTTTCGAGACAGTCGGAACTGTTTTTCCTCCTCCGTGTAGCCCGGAGCTTTTTTCTCTTCACATGACAGCCTCCTGTTAACATGAGCCGGTGAAATAAAAATTCTCTTCATTTTACTTGACTTAGCTTTTTTTCGGCTAAAGGCTTAGGCTGTGATCCAATTTCTAGGCCCAATTTACATCCGGTGTTTATCGAATTTGCCCGGTAACCTTGTCATGGGGTGCAGTGTATGACAGGACTTAATCACACAGGCACCCTGCTGAGTGAAGAGAGCTGCAGGTTTGCTTCAGACTCATCCCTTCTTTAAAACCCACAGTGACGCCCTAATGATGGCTGGAGGGTAGATTCTCTCCGTCATGATGCCCATATGGAGTGGCTGCCTCCTGCACTGCTATCTGCCAACTTTATGCAACATTTTAATATTTTTTTTCAAAACTATCTGCCTTTACTTACTTTACCAAAAAGGCCAAACCTCCCTCAAGAACCGATGGTGAGCTGAAAGGTCTCTTTTCCTCCGCTTTGGCTCTCAGCCGCGTTTTGTGCTTCATGTGTCAATATAAAATCCTGGAAAATAACCCAATTTCATTTCTTTTTTGCACTGTTCAATGAACCAAATTCGGCACTGGAGCTCTTCTGCACCACAGCCCGTCATCTCATATTATCATCAAGGAGGCAAAGTGCCCACTGCTCCTCACAATAAACCAAACTAAACTGAATAAACCATTTTACTTTGTGGTAACCTCACAGGCGTCTATGAAACTCTAAATGTATATACTCTGCTTTGCATAAGCATTGCGTTTTGCAATTCTGCAGGGGGTTGGGGATGGACCTAAACACATTTTCCATCTTTTTTTCTTGCCTACATGAATTTGTTGACCAGATATTGGTGGGAGAGGCGACCATTTGTGCAGAAAATGTGTCACAGTTGAGTTTTTGGGCATTCAAAAGGGGGAATTTTTGCAATTTGCAAATGTAGTGAAACATCCAATCAGTAACAGTGTGCCCACACTTTTTCTTCCAGTTGAAGTTTTTCTACTTTTCTTTTTTCAGTTTTAGCACGAAATTATGCAGGAGCAGCTCTGGATGTTGCTGCTAATCATTTCTTTATCTCCTGTTTGTGTGGATATCCTTGAGCCAAACCTTGGACAAGAATATGCATTGAGCCATTTGGCCTCGGAACACATCACACACAAATCACAGCAATTCAAAAAATTCAAAAAACATCACGTTGCGGTGCCCGAGTGTCTCCGAGCTGAAGTATGCAAACACAAACATTTCCACATTGCGTTACAGAGCAGTAATGACACTTGTTTTTATTCCAAAGCCCATTTCAAGTCAGCCACCTAAGGGCAATGAACAAATCACAAATTAAAGGTCAGCAAATATGTGCACGCTGCTGATAGCAATGCAAAAATCCAATGGAAAAACACAGAAAACAAGACAAGGGCGTCTGTCAAAGATAGCAACTTGCATTCTGTAAATGCAGATTAAAAAAGTCAGGAGAGAGGCGTATTTAAAAAGATTAGTTTGTTATTTCTAAAAACAAAAACAAAAAAAAAAGATGTGCACTCACACAAGAAGCAGAGGAGATTAAATGCTCAGGACACTGAAAGCTTGGATGGGAGACTCTGCGTGGGGGGGGTGAACAGACGTCAGATGAGCAATGACAAAGTAAAAACTGAGGAAGAAATGTTAAGATTAAAAGTACAATGTAATTTGAAAAAGACAGAGTTTAATGGAAACCCACCACAACAACGGGGGTTTTTAGTTTATTTATTTATTTTTCTTTAGAGGACGATGATCAATATGGGGTCTGTTCAAAATGTGCTCCAACCAGTGAAGGCTCTATTCCTAAGGAAATAGGAAGGTCACTGAAGAGTTCTAAGAGTTTTCAACATAAAGAGGGGAGATGCAGCCCACCTTGGCTGGTCAAGTGTTCAGATCTATTTCTCTCTCCAGCTGGTCCTCCTATCAGTTCTCTCCTGTCCAGGTCCACAGCTTCTGGACCAGCTTTCTCCACAGTCCATCCAGTCCACTGACCGTTGGGAAGGCAAAGAGAGAAGCTGAGGCCCCTATGCTCTGCTGCTTTTATAGAAACAGCCATCGATGAGTTGGATTTGATCACAGATTAGAAAATACCTGACACCTGTGCCGAGGAGGAGTCCTTCGCCAGGCCTTCTCCCGTGGGAACGTCCTCATGCATCCACTGAACCTGATTAGATCCAAAACAGAAGAATGAAAACATCCCAAAACTAAATGTGGCAGAGCAGAGGCAGCTTCCACAGCGCAGGCACTAATTATTCCCACAGCATGTCTCATAACAGAAACGCTGGATTGAAGAGATGAGGTAAAACAACAGGTAATAATTTATAATGTAGAGAAAGCCCTTCAGGACAAAGTCTGCTCAGGGAAGGTACACAACTTTAAATGAATCCTACAGTTCTGCAGAAGAAAATCTAAATGTTTATGAGGTTTAATGTCGTGGCCAACACGTCATGAACGAGATGAAGAGTCCACGTCCATGGCAGCAGCTCTGTGAGGCTGCACTGAGGCACAGCAGTGTTTCCAGGTTACTGATCGCTGGCACGCCATCTTCATTCATCACAGAACCAAGCTAACATTTGCTAATTAGTACAAACAAAGCACAGCCAAGGATGATATTGCTACTTTGAGAGGTTTTTCCATCTTAAACTCAAGTACTTGACAAACTAAAATTGTTACCTGATGGTGAGAGTCAAGAGATCAATTGAAATATAACACCAAATCACAAGGTCAGTATAATGGAGGGAAAGCCTGTGATGAGGGCACATAGAACAAAGACTCACGCAGGACTCAAGCTAATTTTAAAGATCAAATACAGTGTCAGTTTAAATGCAGGCAGAAGTCATACATGGGAAGGCAGTCAGTGTAATGGTTAATCCACAGGCAGAAATCACAAAATCACAAAACCAGCACAGAAGAAAAAAAACAGAACAAGGCTCGGAAAACAAACACAGGCAAGGTTCATACACAGGAGGGCTGCACGAGGAATTCAATGCTGGAAAGCTTGAAGTACAGAGGCGTGTGAGCAGGTGTACAGTGTATAAACTGGGTGATGGATTGGCGATGGGAAGAGGTGAAACTGGAGTGAAGAACTAAATGAAACAGGAAGTGAGAGTTGAGTCCGGACGGGTCGTCACAAAGTTTCCCTGAAACTTAAAAATTTTAATTCTGACCACAACATGAATGTCTGAACCAGTTTCTGGGCAGTGCATTCACTGACTATTTCACTCATATTTCACTCAAAACCATAAATGGGCTTCGTCTCCCTGCGGCACTTGAGGAAAAGTCAGAGGATCCCAACAAGATTTCGTGCCAATCCATTAAGGAGATGTTGAGATGTTTCACAAAATAAGAAAGAACTGTGACCTCCGTGTGCACTAGAGAGAAAACCACGGAATCACCAGAGTCAGTTAGGGTTCACCCTCTGGGGACCATGAGAGTAGTCGTGTTCAGTCAGGACCAAAATCGTGAACGGGCAGAGCAACATCGATGTCCCCAGAGGAACGCCGTCAGCTCGGCTGCACATGGCAGACTTTGTAGATTGTAAGGTTGCAAGTGAACAAAACAAATATAAATCTCTATAAATCTCAGATCTCAGATTCTAACTTTAGTTTTTAGAACTCTTGAACTGATAAGAAATAACTTATCACACAGTCACACAATCAGACAATTATTCCTAATTAATGCTAGATACAAGAAAAACTATTTAATTAAACATATGTAATTAAATATTGCATCAGGAATCTAACATTGTCGTTTCGATAATTAAATTAAACAAGTGGGAAAAATCTGTAAGTTAGTATGCAAGATGCAGTAATGGAAAGGAGGCAGTGAAGGTGGAGGATTACAGTAATTGCTCAGGATGCTGAATAAACTGATCTGATTAAATCTCGCCCTTGTGTTTATGTCAGACTAAAGGAGGGAACCTGGTTCGTCCCCCCCGCCCCCCCCCCATGAGCCTCTGTTTACCAGGAAGCTCCTCGTAATGAATGAGCCTCTTAATTGCCGCGCGTCCTCCAGAGCCAAATGAATCATAAACTGTATCTGTGTGTGATTGTGTCACCACAGTGCTGACTACACAACAGGCCTGGACGGCTGCATTTACATCCCGGTGACATGGTGAGCGGTCGCATTGGTAACTTGTTTCGCTAATGAGCTGACTGTGGCGCCTCAGTGCTCAGACACCGGACTGGGTTTTCCTCTTTGTTTTTCTGGGTCGAGCTGTCGGGTGCTTATCCTCATGGAGGGAGGCAACAGGACGTTTACGCTGAGCAGTAGATATTTAAGTTGCAAAGGCTTTGATGGATGAGTCCTTATAATAAACTTCATTTTAAACTAGCTTGCATACAGCATTTACCTCTATCTCTGG
Organism: Limanda limanda; assembly: GCF_963576545.1. Taxonomy (NCBI): domain Eukaryota; kingdom Metazoa; phylum Chordata; class Actinopteri; order Pleuronectiformes; family Pleuronectidae; genus Limanda; species Limanda limanda. The sequence goes on along the minus strand of NC_083636.1, from coordinate 37,196,919 downwards.
CACCTTACATGCTATTGCAGTACTTGTTAGCTGTGTCTCATTACAGTACTGCATTATTTGGAGGCTGCATTTGAAAACCAATTGCATCACAGTAGCACGACTGATAATCGGACTGACAAATGCGTCCTCTCCTCTCAGAGAAACCAAAGCTTCACCGGGAGGATCACTTTTAAAGAGGTAATGGCACCGGAAAGCGCCACACAGCAAACACGTTTAAAAACCAAGGGGCATTAAACGTTCAAAAAGTGTCCAACTTTAGCTCTGTTGCTAGGCAAGGTCGGAGTGAGAAACCAGTCCGTCTCTTTTGGGTTTGGCCCACTAAGGAGGTGGTCTACGTAGGCTGCCTCATGAATAAAGAACTCTATCTATCTATCTATCTATCTATCTATCTATCTATCTATCTATCTATCTATCTATCTATCTATCTATCTATCTATCTATCTATCTATCTATCTATCTATCTATCTATCTATCTATCTATCTATCTATCTATCTATCTATCTATCTATCTATCTATCTATCTATCTATCTATCTATCTATCTATCTATCTATCTATCTATCTATCTATCTATCTATCTATCTATCTATCTATCTATCTATCTATCACGTCCTCTGAAGGAGCCACAGTGATAGACTAAAGAAATAAAGATGGACAATATGTTCCCAATATCCAGAAAAGAAGGACGCTGAAATGTTCAGTGTTTGTAGTCGGAGTTTGACATGAATGCAATTAAATTTGGGCCATGGCAAATGCATTAACATGGTGGAGGCAGGATTTTTTTACCTATACTGCAGCCAGTCACCAGGTGGCGATTTGGCTTCACTTTCCCTTCTCATCTAAAGTTAAATATAGTCCAGGACAGTAAGACTTGATTCCAAAAGCAACAGCCGATGCATATTTTTTTTGCAGAGCAAGCATGACTGTGTCAAAGTAATTTACATCATGTGTATCGGGCGAGATGAGAGACACACTTAAATTCTATTACTGCAACAACAGATCCCTGTCCGCTGTCTTCTTTCACACCAGAAGAAAGGAAGGAGAAGAAGAGAGATATACCGGCCGCTGTTTACGAAGGTAAACCTCGATGATTGTACATGGTCATTGGCTGAAGGAGAGTGCGCCTCTGGTGAATGGGATTAGCCGAGGGCTTTATTACCATCTGTAAAACATTCCAGACTTTAATGTGCGATAGAGCTCTTCTTTTCTTTACGTTGCTGCAGTGAGCTCGGTGCTGTCCTCATTACAAACGGACCGGGCCTGTAGCTGAACACCTCACCAGCCTCCTCTTGAACGGCACCACCGCCTCCTCCGGTTTTACAAGCACCCGCATATAGTTTGTCACTGTGACATATATATTTATATATGGAGGGTAAACACCTGGGCAGGCCATTGCTTCTACCTTTAGACTTTTTATTAGATACCGTGAGTCATCCTGATGTCCTGATTAGTGGTGGACAGTGGGCCTTGTGTCAGCCTGTCCAGGTCAGAGACCCACATTCGTCTCCTGGAGGCAACGCCAATGAAATACCGAACACCCGGGAGACAGAGAACTCACCGGGACAAGGAGGTTATGTTTTCAGCCTGGTTTTTCTTATGCAAAATTATTTTAAAAAGTTTGATGGAAAGGCAGGACACAGGCCAAGAAGAAACCGATTCAATCTTGGGAAGGGACCTAAAGAGAGGCGTATTCAGGATCAATTTTTCTTTAAGATTTTTTCACCAATTTCCAAGAGAATAATGCATGGATCTTGATGAAAAATACATTAAAGAGATGATATCTATGACTCTGTGCAGTTGGTGGTGTGAATCTAAATAAAAATGTTGGCTCACATATGCTGCCTGTATAAGAATAGATTTTTATTGAATAGTAGACACTCAACACAAACTTGACACCACAAATATTCTCCTTTTTGGAATATTATTTGTTCTTAGGGACACATTTGTATTTCAAGTATGTCGTTGCCGCAGCATTCAGAACCGTGATACATGTCCGGACCTGTTTGTTGTTCCCAGACATCTGTTACGAGACGGGAAATTTTCTTTACAGTCCATTAACATGTATCTCAGGAGAGGGGGTGGCAATCAGCATGTGACCGCATAATAAAAAGAGAAAACTCAAAGTGCACCCAAGACACAGATTGGGATCCAACTGCACAGACCAGCAGGTGGTCGGGGACGTGCTGTGGCGATATTTAATGTGCAGTGTGAGCTCCAATGTGCCGTCACTCCACAGGCAGCGAGAACATAAACACTGAGCTGACCTCCTCTGCTGTTCTCTTCTGCATCGCATGGATCCACGACCTCCTGCCCTGATCCAAGGAGTGAGCAGTGTTGGGAAGGATACTTTCAAAACGTATTCCGTTACAGAATACAGAATACATGCACAAAAATGTAATCTGTAACGTATTCCATTACATTAACTAATCTGAGTAACGTATTCTGAATACTTGGAATTCTTCCGGTTTGTATTGCATTTTTTAAGTGTATGATTGCGGCGTTGTTATAGTCAGTGGAGCAGCAGCAGTTTAAACTCTCTCTCCACCGATGCTGCGGGCCCGCTGGATGTCCGGCTCCCATCCACTCCACCTCTGTGCGGGTCTCACCGGAGGCTGAACCCCCCCCTGCGCCAAGGCTGCCTCGCGCCGTGCAGCGATCGTTTCGGCGTCGGGTCTATTTTTTGCGCTTGACGCGAGCATATCGCTCCAGGAAACACACTGAAAAAGGATTTTAAACGATATTGATGACATATTTTATATGATATAAATGATAAAGCATGCATCCCATAGTTTGTATTCCCCTTCTGTTGTCCTGGAGTTTTAAATAAAGAGAGGGGGGGGGCGGAGAATACGTAATTTACCCTCGACACCCGACATTGAACGGAGCAAACAGCGGAGAAGTTCTTGAAGATGGATGACATTAAATTGGGACGCTGTTACAGTTAATGTTGGAGCAACAAGTGACCATATGCTTTTATACTACTGGGTCAACGGGTGATATTATTTTAGCGTCGCTTCAGCGTCCGGTGTGAACCCTGCATGCCTCGCTGGTCTCCTGCAGAGCCATGACAGCGGAGCTCTGGGAGCGCAGGTCGGTCTTCTCTCACCAGGCGCTGGAAGGGCAGCTTGCGGATCAGCAGCTCCGTAGATTTCTGGTAGCGACGGAACTCTCTCAGAGCCAAGGTCCCGGGGCCTGTAACGGTCCCGAGCGGGTAGCGGTGAGGCTTCTTCACGCCGCCGGGGTCCGGGCGCTCTTACGGCAGCCCTGGTCTCCAGCTGCTTCCTGGGGGCTTTGCCTCCGGTGGATTTACGAGACAGTGATTAAACTCGTGAAACAGAGAAGTACCGTCATGTAATCCACTGATTTCAACAATGTAACTGTATTCTGAATACCATCTATTTAATTTGTAACTGTAACGGAATACAGTTACTCATAATTTGTATTCTAAATACGTAACGCCGTTACATGTATTCCGTTACTCCCCAACACTGGGAGTGAGTGGGTGGAACGTCCAAAAGGCTGAATCCCAGTGGTTTCAGAATCAGGATTTGAATCAAAATCTAAAGGACGTTTGAGGTTCTTTTGGGGAGATGGTGTCAATCACATCTGATCCAACGGCATTTACATAGCTCTGATGAAGCACATTCGATAAGTAAGTGTTATTAAGGTATGAATGTTTTTCTAGGGCTTTCATTGAGGTTTAAATGACCTTACATCTGACGCTTCACCCTGATATCTGTATCCTATCATAACGTACGATATCTTAACGTATTTTTTGTATCGTATGGAAATGTATCGTACGATATCTTAATGTATCGTACCTCATCCTACCGGGTTGCAGCGTAACACTCCCTACAAATGCATGTGTTATGAATGACCCAGAAATGTTTACCAATTACTTCTCTATAGTAAATGTTCTGTATTTATATAGCGCTCTTCTAGACTTGATGAGCACTCAAAGCTCTTTACAGTACACTGCTGAAAAGTATTTCTAAAGGTAAACGCTTTGAAAGTGCATATCTGATTTTATACGGGATTTTTTTAGGCTTCGAAATGACTCTTTGTGGATCACAGAGGCCTTTAGTGCGGGAGGTAAATGGGCTGCAGGGCAATCTGCCGCTGTCTTTCCCACTTAGCCGGGGACTGTAATGGGAACTATTGTGCAGCTTGACTGCAAAGGGTGGGATAGCAGAGACACTGAATGAGGCTTGAGCAACCGGGAAAACACTCGGCTGTATTCACAAATCTTTCAGCAAACACTGGATGAAGTGTTCTCACTGATCTTTTACAGCCGACGTGTGTGCCAGTGGTTTTCTGAACCTTCAGATTTCAATCCTGTGCATTGACAGACACTTTCATGACGTCAGGTTGTTTAAACTTCCGTCCGCAGTTTGCCGTTCGACCCAGTAACACATTGTCTCCGTCTTGAAATGAATGTTAATCAAACACAGACGTCCTCCTGTCTGATTTGATACAATATGAGGTTTCCTTTGGGACTCTGTGAAAGACGTCACGACAGAGATCCATTAAGCACTTCACTTCTTAACTGAAGTCGACTGTTAGTCACTGTCTCCAGGCGTATGGAATCAGTCTGGAGATGTAATTCACTGCCTGGATCTAAGGATTATACATTAATTCTAAAGCTGGTCGGGCGCTTTGTGCCCTAAAATAACACGCTTTGGTTAATTAATGCAGTTTGTCTTTAATTTCTTCAGACAAATCCAGGTGAACCTGAATATACATTAATTAAACTCAAATGGGAAGATTTCAACGTAGTATTTCATTGTGCGAGTCACCAAAAGTTTATTCTGCTTCTCTCCGTCATCGCTCGGCTGTAAATCAGAGCTCTGCATGAATTGATGGGGGGGAAGAAAAACAATGAGAGCAGTGATAATAATCACAATTCTTTCTGATCGCTCTCTTGCTCGACAACAAGCAAACATTTCCAGAGTGATTACAAACAATAATAAACGAGCCTTGCATCTGAAGGCTGCTACTTAAATAGCACTTCAATTCAGATATAAAATGCAGTTCTTTATATAGCGAGAGAAGCATATAAATATTGTGTGTAATGATCCGTCCGGGCTCAACCAGCAGCTCACCTACCTGCTATTCCTCTGGTGCTAATCAATGTGACAAAGGCAGCTTTGAACTGACCTTTTTATGCTCGTTAACCAACGACCCAAACTGGATAGGAAGCCGTTAACTGCTGTTACCATGTTCGGTAGTCAGATGTACTGTCTAAGATTAAGATTAAGATACATTTATTTGTCCCAAACACATGCACAGAGATGCACAAGCACACTCATGCAAGGGGGGAATTTAACCTCTGCTTTTAACCCATCTGGTGCAGGACACACAGAGCAGTGAGCAGCCATGTACGGCGCCCAGGGAGCAGATGTTGGGGGAGTAAGGTGCCTTGCTCAGGGGCACTAGACAGGGTAGGGAGAATCCTCTTGGATTTTTGGACAGATCAATCCAGGTTCGTCTTTTTGTTGTTTCTCCGTGGAGTCGAACCACAGACAAACCAGAGACCTTTTCTGCCCATAGTCCAAGTTTCTGCCACTAGTCCACTAGTCCAGTCGAGAGAAGCATATAAATATTGTGTGTAATGATCCGTCCGGGCTCAACCAGCAGCTCACCTACCTGCTATTCCTCTGGTGCTAATCAATGTGACAAAAACAGCTTTGAACTGACCTTTTTATGCTCGTTAACCAACGACCCAAACTGGATATCTGCAGCTTTTCTACAGCTTTGCAAATAAGCATTCAGCCTCTCCGGGGGAAAGGAAGCCGTTAACTGCTGTTACCATGTTCGGTAGTCAGATTTACTGTCTGCACTTCAATTCACAAGTGAGGTGAAAGCCAGACCGCGACATGAAAGCTGAGCCACGGTGCACGATTGCATCAGGGTTCCACACGGAGCATTACATATTAGCAAGAGAGAGGATAATTGCATTTGGCAACATGCATGGTCAGTCAAAGGCCGACGCCCCCTGTGTAACTCTCTGTTGTTTCTGATTCCTTAACAAGCAGCAGCGTGTCAGCGGACCAGTCATTACACACCTTTTTTTGAAGTATACAAATTGAGTGAATATTGGGGAAAGGCAAAAATGAAGCACAGTAATACCTTATGAATCAGGGTTTATTGCTAAGTATACAGTTTGCTGTTTGAGTTTGCTGTGGTGTGTTTGTGGAAGTATAAATATAAGATATAAAAATAATATAAGACTAGGAACTGTCCTTTTGAATAGTTTAAATTAGGGCTGGGCAAGTTAACTCGTTTTAATCGAGTTAACTCAAGTGATGAGTTAACTCGATTAATTATTTTATCTCGCATTAACTCAGGTTTGATTATTTATTGTTTTATTGTGAAAGTCAGGCTTTTATTTTGTGAAAGTCTGTTGCTGACTGCTGCGGAACCGGAAAAAAAGAAAATAATTGGCGGATAAACAACCACGGATAAGGGTACGGAGCTTTTACATGGCCATTTTCATTTTAAAGTTCTTCCAGACGGCGGAGTCGACAGAACCAAAGTAATTTGTAGCCACTGCCAAGGTGAATTTTCTTATCACCGGAGTACTTCCAGTCTAAAATATCACCTAAATGCAAAACACTCAGTTGATATCAGCAAATCACTCAACGAAACAGCGAGCGGAGCGAGGCTTCGGCAGACTACGTTAGACGCAGGGAGGAGTATACATTTTTCATAACGAAGAGGATAACATTAATGCCCTGGCAGTGGCATTGACCTTTAATTTTGTATTTGCTTTGATAACATTGTTAAGTTGAGATTTACACTGAATATTTTATTTAACTGCTACTGTATTAAATGCTGATGTTAAAAGTGTTTGCACAACAAATGTTATGGCACTTTCGTTCATATGGCAGAACATTGAAAATAAAATTGCGCTATACACTACTTTTTAATTCATTATTGGATTTTGCGTATACAAATGCGATTAATCGTGATTAATCAGGGAAATCATGTGATTAATCACGATTAAAACTTTTAATCGTTGCCCAGCCCTAGTTTAAATATATTGAATCAATTTCTCTACTTATTGCTGCTTCAACTCGTTCCCGCTGTTCTCGTGGTTCATCTTTTCATGTTTCACTACATCATCCTCAAATGTTTTCCGAGTCAGAACTTTATTGCTGACCACAGTGCACAACCCATTAAGCTCACACTGGTGGTAGTGTAAGCATAAATTATTTACTGCTTATTCAGGAATGCTAATGATCAGCCAAATTTTAATTATGACTTTTTAAGGCATCGTTACATCATGTCCGCCGGCTGCATCGCTGGTCATGAACTATCACTATTGGCCAGTTACTCTCTATTACCTGCTCTGCAGCGTCTAATGGCAGCTGATGGACGGTTTGGCCTTGATCTTTCCCTGACTGGCTGTTGTTGGTAATGACTGAGGGAGAGCGGTGCAGTGGGCAAGTGAAGACCCTGACAGGCTACACATCATTCTCTGCTTCTGGGGTGGGGGGGGGGGCAGGTCTCTGTTGGAGACTGATAAATGTTAATTATTCTACTGTGACATCATTTGAGAAAACAGCTCAGGAAACAGGATGAGGCCCCGGTGATGATGGTGCTGGACCGGTGGAGTAAAGTATGAGCTAATCATCGCTGGCGTTGTGCTTTTCTTTGCAGCAGTTGTGTGTGTGTGTGTGTGTGTGTGTGTGTGTGTGTGTGTGTGTGTTTGTGTGTGTGTGTGTGTGTGTGTGTGTGTGTGTGTGTTTGTGTGTGTGTGTGTGTGTGTTTGTGTGTCTGGGGTCAGTTTTTCCACACAAACCTACAAAAACCCACAACGTTGTTAAAAATGAAAGAAAATGTGAACCGGGCCACGGATGAATTTGGCGCAGCAGTACATCCTCAGCACATTTGTTCTCGTTAATCGATATGGATCAGCTAACAGCCTCAGTCTAAGTCGGCCCAGTGGCATCTCCAAGGATGTAACACAGCTAATCGATTCCTCAATGATTCCGCCTGCAAGAGAACACATGCTCTGTGTGAACCACCTGATGTATCCTCAAGAAATACTAATCAGAGATAAGCTAGCATAACGAGAGGAGGAATCTTTCCCTCAAATGATGCAACCAGCCGTGCGTGTGTGTGTGTGTGTGTGTGTGTGTGTGTGTGTGTGTGTGTATTAGCCAGAAAGAGACAATTAGATTGGTAGAGACAGACAGAGAGACAAAGAGTTTAATTATTAGAGACACACAGTACCGTCTGTGGCTGATGATTAAAATTACCATCAGGGATGATTTGATATTAGTGCTATTGAGAGCAATCTTTGTCCAATTCAATTAAATTCTATTGACCTCAATTGTATTCGGATGGCGCCTACACAGGAGACTTAACGAGCAAGAGACTCTAATTTATTACAGATACAATATAAAGATTTATACAATTCACCACCGCAGTTCAGGTTGTCACCATTAATACAAATGTAAGTGTAAATATGAAGGAGGTAGGGTTGGTAATGAATATTCGAATATTCGTCATTAAGAATTTATTCGAATAAAAATCCAAGCCTAATGAATAATCGTTCTAGTCCCGCACATTATGAGAACAACATCTTCCGGTATCTTGCAGACTGACGGTGAATCGACTGCGCGCACGTCTTACCCCAGAACATGTGAATATGTTGATTTTCATGAACAAGACCACACAGATGGACCTGTGACATTTCTCAGAGCCTACAGTAGGCTAGCCTGTAAGGTAGCTATAGCCTACATCTTGCTAATACGTTGCCATGACTGTCAGTTTAAAACAATGATCTAATTTGGCATTAAGCCATGTTTTGTTATTATTCTTGTGTATTTGTGTCCAGTCTGATGACCAGTCAACTTCGCTCATAGTTTTACGTTAAGTAGCGTAGGCTAAGTTAAAAGTCAATTGTCAAATAATTAGGCTGCCGCCGGCGTCTGGAAGCCTGACGTTTAAAAGGATGGATGTAAGTCATTAGACCGTGTTTATTTCTTTTTAAAATTATTTTCTAATGTTATTATTATTTATTCATTTTTCAAAGGTCTATGCTGTAGCCCAGCAGTGATGCGTTGCAATCGCTACCTGTTATAATCCATCGGATGGCATAATGAAGCATTAATGAAGCTATTTTTGAGAAATATCAGTCCTGTTGTGTGCGTGTTTGACCTTAATGCGTGTGGGGGTGATGGGAGGGGGAAAAAACATGGGTGGGGGTCATGAATATTCGAATAATTGTTCAATAACGTTATGAATATTCGAACTCCTGTAGTCCCATCCCTAGAAGGAAGATTAAAAAAACTAACTTGAATAATAACAAATAGACAGAAAGTGAATCGAAAAATGTTTCTATATGTGGAAGTGATGTGCGAGTCAGAATAACAGCAACGACATGAGCGCTGAACGGAAAACGTGCAAAGTAGATAAATAGCAATTATCAGTAACTTAATATTTGTTTTAAGAGCAGAATACTCATTTACATGTGCAGGGGATTAGGGGCGGGGGTGAGGAGAAGTTGTTTAAATGGATGGCCACAGGAAGGATGGACCTCCTGTGGTGTTCAGCGCAGCACTTAGTCATTCGGAGTCCGAGGCCGAACGTTATCCATGATGTGCAATTAAGACACAGCGTGATTGTTTTGCCACCGAGACCTTTTTTAACATTCTGCCCGACGCCCATCGACAGACGCTCCAGCAGCGAGTTGCCGGCTCTGCTTTACATCTCCGTCCCGCTAAACAAATTGGGTGTAATGTTCTAATAGAAAGCTGCGAGGTGAGACTAAATCAGCGAGCCTGACAACTTGTTTACTCCGCCGACGCCTCATCCCGACTCGTCCCGCTTCTCGGCGAGTCTCGGTGACACTCTGTCTCTGACCTCTCTGGTCCTTTTGTGTGCGTGGAAGAATATCTAAAAAGCCGAATCACATTATGAAGGGAGATGTGTTTCACTGCGGCATCTGATCTTTTATTCATAACATATTGCCGTCATTGTGCGTGTGCCTCTCTCCTCTCGTTCATCAGCGCATCGTGACACTGCTTTGTTTGTGGCGCTCCATGCTGTAGGAGGGATCTTTTGAAATCCTTAATCAGGTCAGCCTCTGGTAATGACCCTTAATTAACACGTGTGCTTGTTCTATGTATGTGTGTGTGTGCGTGTGTGTGTGTGTGTGTCTGAGAGGGAAATAATATTTGATGTCAGTGGTGCGTGTACTGACTCTCTCTCTTGTCTCTGCTCGCTCTATTTAGGTGAGTTCAATAACTACTGCATTATGAATAAAACCATTTAGCAGCTAAATCCTTTGTTGTAAAAAAACGTAGCTGTGCAGCCGGGGCCTCGGGCGAACCCACTCGATTTGAACATTTATAGAGAAAGAGCGATGTGATTAATACTTTACTGTCTGTAGCCCTTTTATTTCGGCCATTAACATTCATCTCACGACACCACTTGTGCCGCCGCACCATGATGTACGGGTCACCGGGTGGCAGGGAGGATTCTGTTCGGCGCACTGCTGCATTAGCGCCCGGCCGAGCTCCGACTGACAACACTACTTAGTGAACCTCACCCAAGGTAATTCCACAGCCGCTGTTCATCGATGCATCTCTGCGCACACACTGTTTTAGCTGTAAGGCCGCCGGTACATACTGGAAACTGATGGGACATGTTGTGTTTTATTCAAAGCTGCTGGAACGCTGTCAAGCGGCGAGCTGCGAGCGAACGCCTGTGTGCTCGCCGCCACTTGAAGTCTGCTCATTCTCATGGTTTCTCCCGCGCCAGATGGAGGAGCGTGCAAAGTATCGATGTGAGCATACTGAGGAGTCACACTCACCAGACTCCACTCGCAGGCTTCTCAGCGCCGAGAAACACAAACCAGAAATAAGCATCGCAAAAAAGGACCCACATGACGATCCAAACAATTCATCACACGCACGGCAGCTGCAGGTGTGGGTGTCGCGCAGAGTGCTGAGCAAAGCTGTGCACACTCAGACAGGTTTGATGGGCCGGTCTGTGCACTCTGCTGATTAAAGCCCACCTCCTTCTGGTCCAAGGAAACCTGCAGGAGGAATCCAAAATTCGATTTTTATTTTAGTTTCCTGGTTTCGGATCATTATGAGGGAGCAGAAGGACAACAACATCAATTCTGCCAAACAAGTCGAACCAGGCAGCTTTATAGAGCGAACACCACATTTCTACTTTTTGCCTCATTACTGAATCAAGATGAAATGGTTTTGGTGTTTGAATCCATCGAACTGTTGCTCCAGCTAGACGTCCTGGGTTGTACTTTCGCTCGTCTGTTGAGCTGATTGGTCAAAGGTCAACAAAGCAATTCAACGAAATCAAAGTCGACAAAACTGTGGTCCACAATGTCTCAGCCCACATGGAGAAATTGTTTTGGCCTAGACTTGGAACAGATTGACAAACTGCCAGGCTATTTTTGGGCTGGAACGTGCTTCCTTCAGCTTTTCTACATTCACCATCCAACTCAGTGGATGAGAAAGTCCCAAACAGGTTCAACTTGCAGCTAATGATGATGCAAACCCTGTGTAAAGAACTTTTCATAATATTGTAATTTCATAGTGATGGCATTATTCATTTTTTGGATCTATTAGAGCTTTTGTTAGTGTCTATAGTTCAATAAGATGCAGATATACCTAAAAAAAATGCATTTTCAAACTATGCATGATGTGATTTTGTGAATTTTCGTGACATTTTTCTCCCAAACAGGTCAAACCTGCACTTTCAGAAAACAATGAAGTTATACAGTAGGTGACAAAGAAAGAAAATGAAACATTCATGAAGAGCAGACACAGTAGGAAACACTTTTCCACACAAACACACACACACACACACGTACTGTAACTCCTGACTTGACCTCAGTATCCACACACCACTCACTTGCTGTGACGTCACTTAGTCGACACCACGATCAGAGTTCATCTCTCCGGGCATGTCTCTCCAAAGAATAAAAAGATGCTCTTCTCCTTATACGAGCGAATTCTACAAAGTCAGCTGGTTCTATAAACTTCTCACCATTTTGCAAGCGGAGCAGCTGCCAAGACGCTCGCAGCTGCAGCGTCCTGCCCCAGAAAGAGAGCTGGAGATGCCTCAAGCCAACAAGTGACATCCCGTGGGACTCCACTCACCA
>NC_083636.1:37157278-37177278 GCF_963576545.1 Limanda limanda | reverse complement strand
AGACAGATAGATAGATAGATAGATAGATAGATAGATAGATAGATAGATAGATAGATAGATAGATAGATAGATAGATAGATAGATAGATGTGCAGGATGTACAGATCTGTATATACTACAGTTCACTGTATCTTTATCTTTATCTCTAACACACTATGAGAGGTGGGAGCTGCTTCTTTGTGTTTATCACTGTGTTCAGGCAACGAGACAGAGATGAATGCAGAGTCTGAGTCATGGAGCTCACGGAGGGCAGGCCGGCTGCAGCCAGGGGTGACCGATAGGGGGCACTGTTGGTTCTCATCACAGAACCAGCGGTGGCACACAACAGGTTGCACCAGCGGCTCTGACTGGACACTAATGAGACAGCTCAGGTAGAAGCAGCAGTGAAATGAAACCGCATCGCTTCCTGTCAGTTTAAACCACATCAACAACACGTCCCCTCCAGATGCATGTGCACTTTACATCACTGCGTGCAACACAACTCGGATTTGTGTTTTTTTGAGTGGGGGTCTCATCCACTTCTCCTCTGCAGGGTCCCAGGCTCATGCGCATTTCCACCAATTGTGTAATTAAACATATTTGCATCCTTTCTCTAATTTGGCATCAACTTTTTTTTTTGTTATCTTCTATTGTCTCCACCAATTGTGTAATTAAACATATTTGCATCCTTTCTCTAATTTGGCATCAACTTTTTTTTTTGTTATCTTCTATTGTCTCTTTCAAAATAAAACAAAAAAACACACAACCCCTGGAACTGGGGAAATCGGATGGCACAATACTTTGCGGACATGACGCGTGCACAAGACCCCCTCTAATTTCGTGCGTCGCCCCCCATGCAACACCACCACCCATCCTCCCCCCCCCCCCCCTTCCCTCCCTCCTCCACCTCTCCTCTCGCTGTTCCTGCACCAGCACCCTCCCTCCCTCCCCCCGTGGGGTTCCACAGCCAGAGCTGCTCACTTCGCCTGGCGCCTCTGATCCGCGCGCACGCCTCATCCCTCCATCTCCACGTTCACATCGGAAAGTTGAAGCACCACCACCACCACCAGGAGGAGGAGGAGGAGGAGGAGGAGGAGGAGGAGGAGAGGCGGGGGGATCCATCCATCCATCTATTTGCCCACATCCAGCTGCGCAAGGACCGCATCGCTCTATGAGAAAGAAGAAGAAGAGGAGGAAGAAGAGAAAACAATCATGAGGATTTGGGAAGCTGTGAATTGTTGAAGACTTTTCTTTCTTTTTCTGTCTGTCTCTTCTTCATCGTGGAGTGGAAACCAAACAGATCTCAACCCGGGGAGAGGAACCTTGATTTATTTGGACGCCACATTTTGGATGAGACCTCTGCGCGGTAGCCTATAGGAGACATGGTAAGAAGCAAAGAACTCAACACTGACTGCATGACTTGTTCTCATGTGAGGATTCTTCTGTGACCTCCTGGCTAATTGGCTTCATTTGGAACCCCCCCCCCCCCAGACTAAAAATAGAGACGATGACTGAACCCCTGGGTGATCAGATAGGCTCCTAGCTCCCCGGGTTGGTTTTACGCACCGCGAGGTCCCTTTTTTATCCCCAGAAACGAGCAGTTCAGCCAAGAGAAGAATCAGCACCAGCACCAAATAGTTGATTTGTTGTGTATCTGCTCGAACACGACCCCTCTGGACCCCCACTCCTCTGTCTCACTCGCTCCTCCAGGACCAGGACAGATAACGCAGGTGGTGTTTCCCTGTGTGTGCTGGCAGGTGGCGGCGGTGGCGAACACAGGACTACAACACTTTTATTTTCAATGGGGACCCGCACGCAGAGGATAGATCGCGTCCAAGGTCGTGCGCCCTCCTGCTGAGAGAGGACTTTATCCAGCGGTCCCCCCCAACGACCACCAGAGACAGACATGTGTCCCCGGCTCCGGTCTGTGGGACTCACGGCGCTGCTCCTGTGCACAGGTAGGACCCCCCCCCCCCTCATCTAATGTCAGTGCGCACTTGTGTCCTAACATCCGAGCAAAGGATGATGGGAATGAAAGGTAACGGTCACATAATAAGAAGGGGTGCAGATGAGGGGTTTTATCCACTGTGGTGATAATGGCTTGCAAATGATTCTCTTTCAGCACAAGAGGACAAATATATATAATGTATGAGACATATAATTAGCTGTAAGCAGTTGTGGCAGAATACAAAATGACGTGTAATATTAACGTGAATGAACTGTGACAGTTGCCTATTTGTGTGCGTGTGTGTGTGTGTGTGTGTGTGTGTGTGTTTTGGGGTGTTGTTGTACACCAGCACTGAATCACTAAATCGGGAAGCAGTGTGTGAGCATGGCACTGCAGAGAACCAGGAATAACAACAGGCTGCAGAATGAGAAAGTGCGTTTCGGGTTTTTTTTTCATCAAGTTTGTGCACTTGGAGAAATGTGTTTGTATGTGTCTGTCTGTGTGTGTGTCTCTGTGTCTGTGTGTGTGTGCTGTTGTGTTGTTGGGGTTGCTGAGCTGTATAAACCTGCCTGTGAGAGATGGTGTTTGGGTGATATGAGTGTTTCTGCAGGTTTTGTGGACTCATGCAGACGGGTGAATACATATAAAAACATGCACATATGAAAAACACCCGTAACTAATTTAATTCTGGAAATATCATTTTAAACCCTCAATGTATGAAAGTACTTTGAGTATGTACAGGAAATGAAAACTTCTAGACAAGCGTTTTATTTTTATCCATTTTCGTCCGTCCTACCATTTATATTATTGCTGAGATCTGGCGATATGTGGCAACGATGCTCGAAAGCCCTTAAACCTCGGCCCATTAATAACAAGAGCAGTCACACTGAACAAACTTGGTGCATATTATCTAAAGCAGGGTCAAAATGGTTTATCAATACAAACACTCTGCTGTAAACACTTCTTGAATTCACCAGCGTTACTTCCTGGTTCAACTCTGGCCCATTAAAGTTGACTCCTTTAAGCAGTTAATTGGTTTTAACCGACCTGTCTGATCGCTCGACTGGTTTGGTCTAGTGGAAGATTTCTGGTGAATCTGAGTAGTTACGTTACCGATTAAATGTTTTAACAATTATGGCGAGAGGAGAGTAGATACCTCCCCTTAACTATAATTAAACTGCACCAAATTAGCAAAAACTCATGGATATTCAGCTCCCTAAATATCACAGATTTTTTTCATCAATATCCATGAATTATTCACTAGGAGATGTACCAAAATAAAAAGCGCATATCCCTCAAAACTCCTGGATCCCCCCCTTTTTTCAGATCTGCACAAACATGTAATGGCTTCTTTCTTTCCCCATCTCTTGCATGGAAATCTGTTGTTTTTGTGGAATCCTGCTGGAAACCATACAAACCAATGGATGGGGGACAAAAACACATAACCTCCTTGGCCGGAAGCAAAAAAAACCATATCTTCCTTAAAACCTGTATGTTCTTCACCTGGAGAAAGTCTCTCCAGAAATACACAGTTACAGGCCAGACGTTGATCTGTGTGTGTCTTGGTCTGCTCAGCCTCTTACTCTTCGCAGGGGATAGTGAAGGTAAAACGAGAAGTGAAAAAAAGAAAAGAAACAGTTTCCCTCCTTGTCACTCAGCCCCCTGCTGTGCAGAGTCTCGGAGGATATTGTGACTCTCCAGCCATCTGATTGCTTTCACCGGGAGCTTCTGGGTTGTCTGCGTGACACACGTGTACTGACAGCCACACACTGGAGAGGATATCTACACACACAAACACACACACACACACACACATGCGCTGTCAGACCGGCCATCAGGACATTTGGAGAAACTCCACATAACCTGGCGTACTATAGGCAGGTTTTTTAGACAGATGGGAGGATTGTCATCTCTTAGTCGGTTAGAAAAAAGTTTCAGGGGTGACATGTTGCTTGGTCACCACTTCAGAATCAGGCAAACTTACAAAAGTTTCAGAATTTGCTGTTAACGACTTCATAGCTCTATAAACAAAAAGTATTTCTGCTGAATTGTGGGCTCAGAATGAAGCAAAAAATTAAATTTTGGTTTTGATTCACTACTTGATAGCGTAACAGTTTTATTTCTGACTTTTGAAGCAATAAACAAAGGATTTTTAGAAGTAAATAAAATGGCAGTCAGTAACCGCCAAGGCCCAGCAGTCCCCCTGTGAATCCACTTGATCTGGATTTTAGTTTCCTCACCACAATTGCACAAGCTCAGCCCTGAAATGTGCCAGATTAAATTTTTTCATCAAGATCCATGAATTATTCTACGAGCAAAAAGCCCTTTTTCACAAAGAAAGAGGGAAAAATATCCTGGATCTGCCTCCTCATCTGGATCCGCACCAACATGTAATTGGTTCTCTCCGAACCCATACTGCATCTTTCCACCAAGTTTTCGAGCTAAATCTGTCTGGTAGTTTTTGTCTAATCCTACAACATGTTAAACAAAAGCGGATTGGCGGAGGTAATAAAGTCATGTTGAATGTTTGATATTCCAAAAAAAACACATATCTCTGTATTTTATAGGCTTATCTGTGCATATCGCTGTTATATTCACGCTATATAGTTTCCATCACATGCCTGAAAAGGGCTTGAATGCCTGGTGTAAAGGGCAGTGGGCTACAGGAGTGGGAGGATTCCCACTCAGAGTTGTCCTGCTCTTTTATATGTGCGTGGGCTTCACCAGAGTGGATTGGGATGGAAAGTTGAAAAGTTACAAAACCAGAAACGCATTTAGCCCTAAATTAATAATAGCTCCCCAGGTCTCCCTCACACACACACACACACACACACACACACACACACACACACACACACACACACACACACACACACACACACACACACACACACACACACACACACACACACACACACACACACAAAACACACAACCTTATCAAGATCGCGATTGCCAGTGATGTTGATGGAAGGAGAAGTGGAGAACCGCTTGGAGCTTCAGGGTGTCTGATCACCATAACCCGTTTAGCCATGTACAATTTGCTATGATCTAAACATCAGAGATGAATTATTTAATCACAGTGCTGCACATATCAGGAAATGCTCGTATCATCCTCTGGTTATTACCGGAGAAGGCAAATTGAAATGATGCAATTCTGCAAAACAGCAGTTTATGTCAAATGCATTTTACTAGAATGGTTTAGTTTAATTTGTTGGTGTTTTGGCCACAGGTTTGTGAAGCTGCTTTCAGACCTGCACTAAACTCCACACACTTTACTGAAATTTTCCAGAGGGGCTGTATGTGGGAACGCAATCATCAGAGTCAGTCGCTCCAAACATTTTGCATAACTTTTCCTACCAAATGTACGGAGAATGAACAGCTAATGATGTTTCTCACATGCAAAACTAAAAAATCGCAAAAGAAAACTAATACGCAGCGTTCCACATTATTATGCAAATTGGATATAAGGGTCAAAAACATTCATTTTTTAGTTTTTGAATTAAACTCATGGATGGTATTGTGTCTCAGGGCTATTTGGATGATTGAAATCAATCTCAGACACCTGTGATAATTAGTTTGCCAGGTGAGCCCAATCAAAGGAAAACTACTTAAGAAGGATGGTCCACATTATTAAGCAAGCTACATGTTTCAGGCAAAATAGGGAAGAAAAAGGATCTCTCTGCTGCTGAAAAGCAGCAAATAGTGCAATTCCTTGGTCAAGGTATCACAACATTGGATATTTCCAAAAGAATTGCGCGTGATCATCGGACGGTGAAGAAATTTGTCACTGATTCACAGCACAAGCGGGTTCGTTCAGACAAAGGCAAAATAAGGAAGATTTCTGCCAAACAGATGCGTAGGGTTAGGAGGGCAGCCACTAAAATGCCATTGAATAGCAGCAAACAGGTGTTTGAAGCCGCTGGTGCCTCTGGAGTCTTGCAAACTTCAAGATGAAGGATGCTCAAGAGGTTTGCAAGTGTCCTTAAACCTGTTATTCGTTCCTCTAAACCAAGCTCACAAGCAAAAAAGGTTGCAGTGGGCTCAGGACTACATAAAGACTAAGTTCCAAACTGTTTTGTTTACGGATGAGTGCCGTGCCACCCTTGATGGTCCTGATGGATGGAGTAGAGGATGGTTGGTGAATAGCCACCATGTCCCAACAAGGCTGAGACATCAACAAGGAGGTGGCAGAGTCATGTTTTGGGCCGGAATCATGTGGAGAGAGCTGGTCTGCCCCTTCAGGGTCCCTGACGGTGTGAAAATGACCCCGGCAAAGTACGTAGAGTTTCTGACTGACCACTTTCTTCCGTGGTACAAAAAGAAGAACCGTGCCTTCCAAAGCAAAATCATATTCATGCATGACAATGAACCATCTCATGCTGCAAAGAATACCTCTGGGGCATTGGCTGCTATGGGCATAAAAGGAGAGAAACTCATGGTGTGGCCCCCATCTTCCCCTGACCTTTACCCTATTGAGAACCTTTGGAGCATCATCAGGCAAAATATCTATGTGGGTGGAAGGCAGTTCACATCCAAGCAGGTGCTCTGGGAGGCTATTATGGCATCCTGCAAAGACATTAAAGCAGAAACTATCAAAGAACTCACAAGTTCAATGGATGCAAGAATTGTGAAGGTGATATCAAAGAAGGGGTCCTATGTTGACATGTAACTTGACCTGTTAAGATGTTTTTGATTAAAACCTTTTTTTGATTTCAGTAAATATGACCTCTTAATGCTGCAAATTCAACAAATGACAATTTTTAGTTCTTTACAACCTATAAAATATCTTGAAACTCAGAAACTCAGAGACTCTGCATAATAATTTGGAACACTGCATTTTGAGTTTTTTATTTTTGAAAAAAATACTGTTATCATTGGGAGGTTTGTTCAATAAAATTTGAATTATACTCTAACAGTTGATGAATTGAAAAATATACTGACTGGCTGTGCATTACTATTTAGGAAAATCTGAGCAAAGTGTAATCTGCATAATAATGTGGAACGCGGTGTATATCATGTGGAGTAGAGGTGTCATACACATAGAAGACACCAAAGAAGATGGCGAATCGAAAAGACATGCTCTTTGTATATATAATACGTGAGAGACAAACTCCAGACAAGGTCCAGACTCAAGTTTCTGCACCATGAGCTCCTGGAGAGACGAGTTCAGCTCTGTGTCCTGTAGCTCTGTAAAAGACTGAGGCTGTTTTGAATCCCTCTCTAGCTCCTGCTGGGATGGTGACGTCCGTGTGTTTGGCTGAGTCAAAGTTCTGGAGGTTTTTTCAGTCCCTGTCACTGACAAACCCAGTGAATTAATTGCTCCCATTAACCTTTGAGTCGCACCGTTTGTCAGCCTGATGAATTCCCTGTCAGGTGTGAGAGGTGAAGTGTTTACGACGATTGAGCTTCTTTATAAAAGCATCAAATACGCTTTTTCAGGCTGATTGTTTTTGTTGCAGCTTTTTTCGTCATTTTCAACATTTCAAATAATGAACTGGAGCTGACGCTGATTCCAACTGGAAACAGGTGGGACCTGTCTTTCAACAGCTTAGCAAAAAAGATTTCTAATCAGCATCTGCACCCCCTGTTGGAGGCTGCAGTGGATTTCACACTTCTGAAGACATTCTGTGGGATGTTGCACCGAATGTTTAATAATCTACTTACGAGACCCTGGAAGATTTAAAGCAGATAATCCTGTGCCAGCGTCGGGAGAGAGGAAGGGCCCGGAGTGACCCGGCACACACATTAAGAGAAAATATAAACTGGTGTCTACTTCCAGGAGAGCGGAGTCTCAAAGGGATACTGGCTCTTAGCGTCTCCTGGTTTGATTCTCGGAGGAGTTTGGCAGGGCAGCGATTCTGTTTAGAGAAACTGTGAATGCCAATCGAATCAGCTCAGTTTGTTTTTCTCTCTTTTTCTCTACAAGTAATTTCCATGAGCTGAAATGTGGATTAAAATGAAACAGGCACTGGGGTTCTGTCACTTCAGGCCGCGACCAGGAAGCTAAAAGTCTCCCGAACAGTGTCGGGTCTTTGCCACAGCGGCACAACGCAGCCCTGCAGACAAATACGCATTTAATAACAATTTTTTTGCCGAATCCACTGCAATATTGTGCTATCTCTGAAGGAAACGCTGCGGTAGGAAGTGATGGATGGAGGCTGGTTTGCCCCATGTGACACAGCATTTTGCACAAAGCTCCAGGGAGCAGCAGGAGGAAACGATGCACCGGGGAGCCATATGTCACACTAAGTGGGTCATAACACAGACACACAAGTCGTGATGTGAAAGGTAAAGTTATGTACTCAGAATTAGTCTTAAGAATTTTTCGTGCAAACCACCGAATCTTATCTTCTTGGATTAGGTTCAATTATACGTCAAATTGAGCCACTAGTGGTTCTAATACACCAGCCTGGTCTGTTTGAATAGAGTTTGTTGAAAGAGAGAATGTTGTGCTAGAGGATTTTCAGAAAATCCCAATATCAACTCACTCAAGTGTGAGAGGACATTTTTTCCCAACGTCCTCAATTCTGGAGAATTTGTACTGTGGCCTGATGTCCCTGCACATCTTTTGAAAGTCTCCACTTCCATAACTACAGCTGAACAAATACTGCAAGAAGCAGCAGGTGGATCTGATGGCAGGAGGTGATTAGTCACGAGAGCTCGGCTGCACTCGCTTTCTCCTGCAGGTTAATTAAGGAGAAGAATGTCACTCGTGGTTTCAGTTGAATGTGAAGGTAAATATCTGCTGTCGTAAAGCAGGGACGCAATCTTCCCTTTATCGTATTCGAGTGCTGTTTGCGCCTCGGCGTGACCACGTCAACCTTCAACTCACGACATCATCAACAACACTTTGTCAACATGTCGTTAATTTAATGAAGAGTAATTTCTAGGCAACGGGGGTTGTATTGAAATGTTGTTTGTCCCTCGTCAATCCAAGGCTCGTGTGAAAGACATTCCTTACCATGGCAACTGTGGAGGTACAGTCGTGCAGCTAATGAGAGAAAAAGGAACCATGTTTGATTTTTTTTAATGATTTTTCTGAGTTGTTTATTGCAGCGTCTTTAAATCATAATACTGGCTGGAAAAAAGAGTTCCATCACAGGAATAAACTTGAGCCAGGATGACTCCGATGAACATCTCCTCTTATGAACATGAACAACTTCTTGATTTCACATGTGACAAACGCAGTACAAGATTTTTTTCTCAATTAGACGCTTTCACAACACTGCACATCGATACCAACACATCATTGTACAAAACTCTCAAATCCTGTCGTCTTTCCAAGTTAACAGCTTCGTCTCCGTCCTGTACCACGTACGACACCTCTTTCTCCTCCACAGATATTTCTATTCTTTTTTCAGTTTCATACGTCACGTTTTAGAAAGGTCATCAACACGCTCCCTCCCTGGCTTTATTGTCTTTTCGGCAATTAACTGTTAACAAAAATGTTTGGGCAAATTTTTGATGCAATTCTTGTTCCCTGAAGAAACATGTGTTTTATCCACCTGGGTTTCTTTTATGTCGATGAACAAAACAGACAAAGACAAAGGATTTTTCCAAATATTTTGAAACAAACAGGCCTCAATAAAGCCAGAATACTTTAGAAAAGTTGGCTCTCGCGTCCGAAACTTCATCAGGCTTTTGGTTCTGTAACAGAAATGAGGGTTTATTTTTCTCTACTTAACTAATGGCATTAGCACTGGAAGCTAAGTAATTGACGGAAAGTGCCTTTGATGTTGCACAGTGATTAAGGACACTCCAGCTTTTCCTCTGTGCAGGGAATTCAAACTGCTGTTATAATGGCGCGCCTTGTTTTTCCCGAACCATCAAAGTGTGTCCAGTGCGATTTTATAATTAGATTTATTTTCTAAATTTAATTTATAGGAGTTGTTGACAATGGCTTAAAAAAAGAATAAACCTCAGGGAGACCGTGGGGCTGCTGAGCTCATGTGGAAACTCAGAGGTTATATCGAGTTAAACCTGAGACTTCAGAAAAGCTCGGGCTTTAGACAGCATGACAAATGAAGGAATTTCACTCCTTAACTATTTCTCCTGCCACAGCCACATGGTCATTTGCTTTCCCAGGAATCCATAGGATGTAATCCACGGGGGAGAAAGACACGTGAGAGGTGTCTCTCTTTTCCCACAGGTTTTGCTCTACTGATAGGATCAAAGTGGAGGAAAGTAGGAAAAGGAGAATAATCGATATGTGACAGAATTAAGATGAAACATTGCCCGTCTCTCTCTCTCTTCACTCCGAGCGTCCGGAGCACTGGGAGCACAGTGCGCCTCGCCACGGCTGGCGCATAAAGATCCGTGCTGATGCAACCCGACACACATAATCACACACAAACCCAAGTGCGTAGCATCACTAAAGCTTTTGTGACACATTGTGGATGCACACTGTAAATACACACAGACACACACACACACAGCAACACACAGCGACTCATCTCCTTGGGCAAACAACTTCACAGCCGTCCAACTGGGAAAGGATCGCGCTCGGCAGGAGGTCTGGAGACAATTAGCATAACTAACAGAACAATCAGTGCACAGCTAGCGAATCAGAGGGAGAGGAAACCCACGCAGTCACAGCCGAGAAGAGAAGAGAAGTTAACAGCGGGTTTTTTTTGGTTTCTCTTTGTCACTTCCTGTGCGAGAGATTGACAGAGAGAGATCACACACTCCCGTCTCGCTTCACTGGCGTCAGTCCCAGAAGCCACTGGAGGTACAGTACGTGCTCATCTCTCCTCCAGCTCGGGCTTCAATTCAACCCCCCCCCTGCTGAGTAGGCCTTGCACCCCATCACTTTACAGAAGAGTGGCGCCGAAGTTTCGAAACAAGTTGTCGGAGAAAGTCAGTAACCTTTCTCATCTGGTGTGTTCCTGAGGAGAGCCGTGTCAGTTACAGAGATGATGACAGTGGTGATGGGAGAGGTAGTTTTTTATTCTGTTGAAATGGTCGTTATCTGCCCGGGTCAGAACAGAAAGCTATTTCCTGTGTGTGTGTGTGTGTTTTGAGTCCGGCAGGAAAACATTGTGCGTGTTTGTCGTTCTCCACGGACACAGAACTCAACTCTCCTCAGTCTGTCGGCTCCAATCTCTCTCGTAATTGCCTGGTTTATCTGAGGTGCCGACTTTGGTTAAGAGCTGCTCCTCTCCGGATGATTTACTACCTGCACCGTCAGATGTTTAAGAGACAAGAAAATATCAAAAGTTATTTTATCAAAAGTTAGGCCGAGCACATCAACACAAGAAACTCTAAACACACAGGCAGGTGAATTTTAATTTCAAACCCGATAGACGCTTCGGAATCGAAAAACCTGAGGGCAAACCATTCCGCACCTTCCAGGGATGTGGCTCCCAAACCAAGACTCAATTCCCTCACCAATTTTCAGCAACACTGCCCCAAGAGAGGTAAACATCGCAGAGAGCTCCAGCCAATAAAAAAAAATGTATTTGCAATATGGCTTCCATCTTCCCGAACCCTATATCTGTATAGGTGTTAATACCTTCACGCAGAAGGCCATGTGAGGCTCAGAGCGCCTCGGCCAAGGTGATAAATAGACCGGACGAGTCTCTGCCCTTTGCAGATGTGAAAATTGTGTAGGATTTGCTCCAGATGTTCAGAAATGTGCAGTTGTGCGTCTGTATTCCATATGTTCTGGTTCAAACTGTGCAGCCATATGCAATCGCTGTCTGACATCTTAATGGTTACTTTGAGCAGGAGGCTTCAGGTTTTTTGAGGATTGCGTTTCACCGGCTGCGTGTGGGCGACGTGCAGGTTTACTGGTTAATGCGAAACGCTGGCCGGAGAGAGAATGAGACAAAAGATATCGACTGATCTTTGGGCTTCAGGCCAGAATGGAGGGCAAAACTGAGAGAGGCCTTAGAAAACTGTTGTTGGTCAATTTCTAGTTAACGTTGAACGTGTTGACGGCCAGTGGGTGGCTTCCATTCGGTCAGAAAATTGCAATCTGTGCAGCAGTGGAACAGATGTCACCACGGAATGAGAAAAATCTGTTTTGAGGCTCAGTAGTAGAGCGTTGTGTGTGTGTGTGTGTGTGTGTGTGTGTGTGTGTGTGTTTCTATGTGGACGCCTGTGTATTATTAGCAATGTTGATAGACAAAGTGTCACCACCTCAATTGCACAGAAAATGAATCCGTAATAATCTCCTCAATAGACAGAAATGTGGTCGGCTCTTCATCCTCTCCACTCCATCATCCCTTTCACTTTTCCTTCTCCATTTACTGTTCTTTTACTCTCACACGTTCCAGTTTCCTCCACCGCAGAGCCAAGCTAAACCTATCTTTTATTCATTATTATTATTTATTTATCTTTTCTACCTAATTCTGCAGGATATATGGGGATATTACCATCGCTTTCCAGATAGGAATTAAAAGGAATTAAAGGAATAGTTGGACATATTGGGGAATAAGCTTTTTGGCTTTCCTGCCAAGACTCGGTTGAGACGAGTAATTCTACTCACGTCTGCACAGTATATCTAAAGCTACACTTAGCACCCTATAGCTTAGTTAGCAATATGCCTCTGCTCACAGGTATTATGCTAAGCTAACTGACTGCAAACATGTTTAGCAAACAGAAGAGTGGCATCAATCTTCTCATCTTCTTCTCGGCAAAAAAAATGTACTTTTTAACCTTAATGTCAACTTATTTCTCTGATTCCTATGATCAAACTAATGATGTGACATCGCATTACATGTCATTTAGGTGACACTTTAATCCAAAGCAACATCTAATTAGTGCGTTCAACATCTACTAGTGGACAGTGCACCCCCCTCAACCACAGCTTTACACAACATGTATTAAAGTACTTGTTATTAAACCATGTGATGATGCTCTGTTTAACTCCTGCCTGTCTATCTGTATCCATTTGGTTCTATTGTGGCCAAGCACGGCACTTTTTTATATTTTGCTCATTTCAACTACAAGGACATTCCAAGTGCTTTGAAGGCATCGTGGCAAATTTTTAAAGCAACAAACGATAATACAAGAAAAATAATTACAGTGGTAGAATTCTTCTGATGTAGTAAAAAAAAAAGTAACAGAAAATCACATGTAAAAGGTTATTCGCGGAAAAGAGATTTATCATATCTTCAATCTTCTTCAATTTGTCAGTTGAAGTTAACGCTTCTCCCACCGCGGCTGACACCAGTGACTTAGTGTAGAAGCTCTTCGCCTTGCACTGTAATGATCTGTTTCAGATATGCTGTAAACACATTCCCTCATTTTATCGCCCTTCACTTCACTCGGCCTCCGCCGGCAGCAGAATCTACTGCCGGGCCGTGTTTCATTCCTGCCCTCCGTGGCTGGAGCAACACTTTCCTCTTTGCCCGCGACATCCACTCCGCTGCTGCATCTGCATGAACTCGTTACTCCCCCCCCCCCTCACATACTCTGTGGCCTTTACTTCTCCCCAGAATTGAATTACCGCGGGTAACCAAACCGAGCGACGTGAATCCTCGCCCGGATCCGTGGAAATAGAAGACGCATGGACGATTCACTTCATGTTTTGCTCGGTTGCGTTGCCTCGACCTTGTAGCGCGTTGTGCCGGGACTCTGCTTTTTCCAATTTCCCCCCCCCCCCCCTACGTGCTACTGAAGTGTATTCTGGTGGGCCGAGATGTCGATGCGTGTTGTAGAAGTCGATGATGAAGGAAAGAAACGCGGACCCAGTACTTACAAGTATAACAATGTTTATTACACAGAAGTTTCACAGGTCAGGACGGATACCATGGTATACCCGGAGACATCACAAGCCAATAGTGAAAGTCTGACAGGCCGTGGTCAAACACACATTATATAGAGAGGTTATTTCCACCCATGGCTTTGGGTAACATGTCATCCCACCTAGGGCCTTCTGCCTAATAAGGAAGTGTTTTTATACATGAAGATGTAATACAATGGTCAAGGATCTTCCCTTCACCTCCATCCATTTGCTGGTCAGAGGTCATTCCCTAGGTCAAAGGTCCTTCCAAAGAAGGAAAGACCTACTTGAATACAGCTGAAGGACTCTCTGAGAATGTCTGAGAGTCAAAAAAATAAGCATCATAAATATTAGCCTGTCATTATATTTAAACGCATGCTAAAATCATTTACTCTAGTGAATACACGACACCACCAGTGAAGGTTTGCTGCGTTCTATGTAAAAACAACCAAAATCCAAAGCCTCCATCTTTGCAGCGTTTGCCCCGTGATGCGGCTGCTGTTCCAACATTTGTCGACACACGGGAGATTTGGAGGCTTTGGGAAACCGGTTTGATCAGATTACCCTAAATATCGTATCACTTATAGCCCATAATGTGTATTTTTTTCGGTGCTTTAATCTATGCTTAACACATGCTTCCACCCTATCCGGGGCAGTAACAGTGATTTTACAGTGTCTCTTATTCAGTCGTTGTGTCCTCGTTTCCCACATGAGCTGAATACTGTGCAGCTCTGAGCACGCCCAGGGCCGGACGTGGGCCCGGTGCCTAAGTAATGGAGGATAAATCAGTTCTTAAAACGGTCCACATGGGGGGGGGAACCGAATCCAAAGCCCGAGGATTTGAACAGCGACACCAAATCCCCTTTGTTTCGCTGCGGGCGTGAGGCGGAGCGGGTGAGCCGTGTGTGGGCTCCTGGTGCCCGTCTGGGGCTTCCACAGTGCCAGGATTTTCCAGCAGGTAATTGGACCTTTCTGAGCCAGTGTGTATGTATATAGATGTGTGTGTGTGTGTGTGTGTGTTTGTGTGTGTGTGTGTGTGCCTGAGTTTGTAATCTCCATAAACACAGTGAGGAGAGAGAGGCCCCCTCACTTCCCGAAGTAGACGTGAAAGGACACATGCCACTTGTATTTAAGGTAACTGATGAGCCAGACAGCTGGACTGATGTGGTCCACTTACTGTATGTCTGAGCGCTCCAGGCCCGAGGTGTGATTTCTATCAGCGCTTTCATTTTCTCCAGCTTCTCATCCTCCTGGCTCGGTCCCAATGTGGTTTCGCTTGATGGATTCCCAGGAGATTCAAAGACTGAGACTGATATACACTTTAAATAATTTCATAGAAAACAGGTCGGGGGATATATATCATTGCCTCCGTGAAACCTCTGCGGAGCTCCCCCCCTATGCTTTATAGAAAATAATACAAAATATGCCAAGCTCGGATTCACTTGACGACTCGCCAGCTCTTGAATCGCTCGGGTCATGAACATTTTTTAAGACCAAAAACTTGTTCCAGGAGCCAGAAATCTTGAGGATTCATGAGATGTTCTGATGTTTGTTGTCGACTAGTAAACAAGAGCTGACAGAACGATGTTTTACATATTTGTCGCTCTGATAAAAAGCTCTGTTCCACAGCAGGTGCAGGATCAGAGAGAGTGTGTTTCCATGCAGTGACGGCTCATCCTACACAAATATGTGCATGTGCACGTTATAGAGGTTGTAAAAAGGGAAGAGCATCTCAAATAAGGCTGCAGTGATTCTTTGCATAGTTTCTAGGTGGTTTTTCTCAACTACCTGATGACTGCAGTCTGCAGGATGCTCAGAGATGCTGGTCACAAGCTCCCAGAGCACGAGGTGCGGATCTGAATTTTCTTGTTTTGTCCGACCTTTGGGGATTCTCTTTGATAAATGACTTGGATTTTGTTTTCAGCCGTGATAGCAGTGCAGCCTTGGGCACAGCAATTTCGGTCTGTCGGTCCAACACCACGGCCCAGACGGAAATGTCTCAACAACCAGAGGATGGATGGCTCAGGACATGAACTGTCCCGATGGGATGACACGAGTCATCAGGAGATGACAAATCTCCCACAAAACTCCAAACATCAGATCATTTGCTGCCGTATCAGAGTTACCTGAGTAATCCTGGAGCTGTAATCCTGTGACCTATAACTCCAGTGCCGGCGATAACACGTTAATCCTTTCATATCCATAACTGTGCACACAGAGAGGTGTTTAATATCTACCTGTTTCTTATTGGTGGAAGGTTTACTCTCAAAGTAAAACAAAAACCAGTCAATTGCAAAAAAACTAAATATCAAATGCACTTTTTAACAGGTGAAATGCAGCTGGATTGATGGACAGACAGATTGGCAGACAGACAGACTGACAGAGAAACAGAAGGACAGAGAGACAGATGAACTGACAGAGAGATGGACTGACTGATCACTATATCTCCCCTCATTAAAGGGATGAAAAGGAGGACTCTGATGGAGTGACTGAGATCTGCTCTGGAAACCCAATGACCGCAGACAGACTGACGGACAGAATTCCACAGATAGTCTCTCTGTCTTTTCCTCTGCTGCCACAGGAAGGTCCACATTTTCATTTATCCAGCAACATGTGTCAAAGTCTGCATACAAATCCTATTGGTATTATCTATTATGGGATATTCATGGTTCCCAGAGGATGTTTCCAAATGATTTTATTGATTAAGTGAATAGTGATATTGATCTTTATTTTAAAATTCTCCAGTCTTACTTCAGTCTCACAAAGCGTGAGACTGTCATCGTCTTGTGAACTTGCTGATAGATCTTCTGCTAATACATTTTTAATAAATTCCAGCACCACTACGGTATTAGTGGACTCTCATATATAGATTTGTGTGCGTTATGAACTCTGTCCTGGAAAACAGGGAGAGAGTAAATGTTTGCAAATCCTTCAAAGACAAAACCTACAAGGAGAAAATGAATGAACGTATTTTCCTTGGAATCTGTTCATGTCACTGAAGTGAATCTCAAAGAAATAAACACTTTTCATCTTACTGAGGAAAATCTGCAGCTCCAAAAAAAAGTAGCCTGGTATCTTGAAGCTTGTGCATCAAACACTTTTCCTCTCTGTGATCTGCTTGTCTCAAAAACGTTTTCTGCTGTTTGAGTCGTCGACAGTGACGACAAACACGCACCGACAATATTTATCATCCCGTTCCATGGGTGGATTTCATCAGGATATACCTCCGATCTGTAAAGCTAATTACTACCACTTCCATCCCAATGTCCTACAGGGCAGAAGTGCTTTCATATGTAGATTTGATTAAATTATGCCGGGGTGAGCTCATTAGATTAGATTTACATTTAGAGATGTTTTTGTGCTCCGGCCCCCCCGAAACCTGCAATCCCAGTATTCTGATGACCTGACAATTCCTGGCCAGCGTTTTTCCTTCTGCTGCAGCGCTGCACTCACACAGAATCGTGTCTGCTCATCAAAGCCGGGAAACGGCACCACGCTGCTTTCAAATTCATGGTTCACTTTGCTATATTAAACACTCTCATGGTTTTGTAATGGGTCTAGCTGGTTAATTAAGTGGGTCGGAGAGCAGATCAAAAGCCTCTGGTAGATACAATCAGTATTTTGGACCACATCGCCCGGGGTAGAGTCAAGACGGCAAATTTGCGGGGTGAGCGGGAGCCGTTACTCACCCTCAGGCCCAGATTCTTAAGCAAATCATCTTTACTTTGTGTCGATGAATAATTAATCGTCGCCGCCGCGGGGGTTATGTTTCCAGCCATGTCCATTTGTTTGTCTGTTTGCTGGTTTATCGGCAGAATAACGCTAAAAACTATAAAACTGATTTTGATGAAACTTGATGAAATTATGGTAAATTGGCAAAGAAATAACTCGTTCAAAGCAACTTTGGACCATTTAGGATTTCCCAGAGAAAAATTCATAAATCTTGATGAATACGAGAGTGTTATTGTATCCATGAGTTTGTGTAATCTGTTTCATGCAGCTGTATGTTAACAAGTAGGGCGACAAACCTGTAACTAGTGTAACGGTGTAAATACGTTGTTAGTTAAATCCTGTTCAATGTGGAACTGCAGTCACAGTTTTTTATGTATTTCTTTTATTTTGCCGTATTCGTCTTATTTTGAAGGCCCACAACGGGAACTTCTGGGGATTAGGTGTGGCACCCTTTTTTACCTCAGAAGCAGATTCCCCCGCTCTGAGTAAATTGTGTCGTTGTGTTGTGTTTTAGTTGATAATGGTTAATTTAGTGTTTAAAACGTGTTTAGTAATATGCTACTTTTGCAACTTTTCTTTTATAGATGACTGTGGCTGTTTGTATGTTACAGGTATGTTGTTAATAGAACTAATTGTAAAACTATACGATCACATGACAGCTCAGAAGCAGATTCCCCAGCTCTGAATGACTGTGGCTGTTTGCATGTTACAGAAAATAAAGTTAAACTGTTTCACCAAGCCTGAGTCAAGTGAAATGAATGAAGAAAGCAGCAGTGCAAACAGAGAGCGTCACACTAGCACCAACGTGCAAACGAGATGATGTAGCTTCAGTAGGAAATCAACAGTTGATTTGCATCTTCAATACTTTGGGAACAAAGTCCAAACAAACATCTGGTGCAGAACTTCAGGAACCTGTTGGCGGAGGTGTGTGCTGCACTGATGGGATGTCAACCTTAACACAAAAAACACATCTCCTCCTTTCTCAGCGAGCCATTGCATCTCAATTTCGATGAAATGATGGTAAATGGGCAAAGAAAGAACTCGTACAAAGCAACTTTGGACCACTTTAGATTTCCCAGAGAAAAATTCATAGATCTTGATGAATATGAGAGTGTGTATCCATGAGTTTGTGCAATCTGTTTCATGCTGCTGTATGTTAACAAGTAGAGCGACAAACCTGTAACTAGCACTAACATGCAAAGAGATGATGTAGCTTCAGTAGGAAATCAACAGTTTATTTGCATCTTCAATACTTTGGGAACAAAGTCCAAAGAAACATCTGGTGCAGAACTTCAGGAGCCTGTTGGCGGAGGAGTGTACTGCACTGATGGAATGTCAACCTTCACCCAAAAAACACATCTCCTCCTTTCTCAGCGAGCCATTGCATCACAATTTCGATTAAATGATGGTAAATGGGCAAAGAAAGAACTCGTACAAAGCAACTTTGGACCATTTTAGACTTCCCAGAGAAAAATCCATAGATCCAGATGAATACGAGCGTGTGTATCCATGAGTTTGTGCAATTTGTTTATGCTGTTGTATGTTAACAAGTAGGGCGACAAATCTGTAACTAGCACCAACGTGCAAACGAGAGGATGTAGCTTCAGTAGGAAATCAACAGTTTATTTGCATCTTCAATACTTTGGGAACAAAGTCCAAACAAACATCTGGAGCAGAACTTAAGGAGCCTGTTGGCGGAGGTGTGTGCTGCACTGATAGAATGTCAACCTTAACACAAAAAACACATCTCCTCCTTTTCCGGCGAGCCATTGCATCACTGTCTCTATTTGTTCAAGTTGGTTCTGCTCGAGGGTTTCAGCCGGGCCGTCTGCTGTGGATAATTCCGCAGGATGACTGACTGTTTTAGGTTAGCTTGTTTAAAGAAAAGCGCTGGATCTAATCGCGGGGAAAAAAAATTAGAGAGGTAGCCATCTATCATAAAACTCCCCCCCCCCCCACCGCCAGTTTCTCTCGCTGTCAAATTACCTCTGCAGCATCACCGCCACCCCCGACTGCAGCCTCGGAGAAAAAGAATACTTTATCTCTCCAGCTGTCAGAGGAGCGATCACTTAGTTGATTATGACGTTGGTGTTGCGGTACGCCGATTAAGTCGGAGAGTTCGGAGAAAGCGTGGGATGAACGGGCCGCTGCTCACGCTGCAGAGCACACAGCGTGCAGGAGAAGACACGTGTATGCATATTAACGTCGTAAATTGTGTTTTCATTTGCTGCCGGGCTTTTCTCTCATAATGATTTTTTCCCATTTTCATTATTTCTTTTTTTGCTGATATGATAATACACAGGAGGATAATGGCGGTAGAATAAAAGGGGAGGATTGAGGGGCTTATCTGGCTCTGCAGGTGTGGTGTTACAGGCTTCTCAATGGGCATCAGACTTGTGGTGTGAAGTGTAAGCTCCTCTACAGCATTGTGTATATAATCCCAGCGCTCTCTCCATAGCTGGGAGCCGGGACAAAGTGAAGGGCACGCGGTCTGTCGGCTGCATGACACGGACAAGCGGCCACAGAGAGCGGGGGGGCACGAGTGCTTGACGTGTGCTTTGTGCCGTTTTGATGCTGCTGCTGCGGCTCAGGAAGAGAAACTCCTCGATTC